>NW_021823258.1:2015482-2037982 GCF_901001165.1 Salmo trutta
CTCTCTCTCTTTGCTGCTCTCCCAGGTGTTCTGAGCTATTTGAGGATATCAGTATTTAAATGTGTTCCTGAGGCTGTAGCTTCCGTAGGGGGGCAGCACAGCCACAGTTAGGCTGGTTAGCACCCGCTAACAGGGATGTCTTGCTTCCACAATGCTCCCCTATACACTTCACCCTGCTCCTGTCCACTTTAGATGACATCAGATGCCTTCCTACCTCCTGTCTACTTCCTACTAGTGTTCTAATCAGTCTCAGGGTCTGCGTCTGGAATAGACCAGAGCCCTATTCCCTATATAGTGCACTACTTTAGACCAGAGCCCTATTCCCTATATAGTGCACTACTTTAGACCAGAGCCCTATTCCCTATATAGTGCACTACTTTAGACCAGAGCCCTATTCCTTATATAGTGCACTACTGTTGACCAGAGCCCTATTCCCTATATAGTACACTACTGTTGACCAGAGCCCTATTCCCTGTATAGTGCACTACTTCTGACCAGAGCCCTATTCCCTATATAGTCCAGAGCCCTATGGGCCTTATAGTGAATAGGGGGGGGGGCTTTCGGGATTCACCTAAAGTCTTCTAGAGGGGCCTTTGGTGCAGTTGTATGAGCAATGACAGACTTCAGGAACTGTTCTAGCTACTATAGCTTCCTCTCTCATCTGATAATGGCATTGTCACTTTGGCAGCTGATATTGACCACTTGGTAGCCTGCACTTAGCCACTCCAGAGGGCAAATCTTTGGCATTATCCTGAGTCAAGCTGAAGACAGACAGCTGATGGTGGCCAAGTGATTTCCTCTACAAACTAGCAGCCAGAGAGAGAGAGAGAGAGAGAGAGAGAGAGAGAGAGAGAGAGAGAGAGAGAGAGAGAGAGAGAGAGAGAGAGAGAGAGAGAGAAATTGTCAGGAACATGTACAGGATGCTACCCTCTACAATATATCCTTCACTCCAAATCAAAACTCAAAACCTACAACCTGACTTTGGACGGAATTACGGAACCACCTGGAAGGTTTACTACCAAAGATTATTATTCCAACGCGGCACAGCAAATGCTCTGGAAAACAACAGAAACCTGAAAACACCATCCAACCTGGAACTGAGTGAGTCATGTTTAGTCAGAAGCTATATTTTATTTCCACAAGCCAAGAAGAACAATACATGACATTAGTTTATAAGGACTGAATGCTGAGTTAAGGCTGCCAAGCTTGATACAACTTCAATTAGCACTGATGTGTCAAGTGAGAGGTGTCAAAGCCCTTTAGCCCAACGATGGCAGGAGAGTGGAACAGTCTACTCCAACCAATTGGAGAGGCCTTAGAAGCTGCCTCCCGCTGTTCAGAGGTAATTAAATACACTACCCTGTGTATGTAAAGAATGACAAGGCAAGAAGTGCACTACTTAGTGCGGCAGGTCGGCTAGTGGTTAGAGCGTTGGACTTGTAACCAGCAGGTAGGCTAGTGGTTAGAGCGTTGGACTTGCAACCAGCAGGTAGCCTAGTGGTTAGAGCGTTGGACTAGTAACCAGCAGGTAGGCTAGTGGTTAGAGCGTTGGACTTGTAACCAGCAGGTAGGCCAGTGGTTAGAGCGTTGGACTTGTAACCAGCAGGTAGGCTAGTGGTTAGAGCGTTGGACTAGTAACCAGCAGGTAGCCTAGTGGTTAGAGCGTTGGACTTGTAACCAGAAGGTAGCCTAGTGGTTAGAGCGTTGGACTAGTAACCAGCAGGTAGCCTAGTGGTTAGAGCGTTGGACTTGTAACCAGCAGGTAGGCTAGTGGTTAGAGCGTTGGACTAGTAACCAGCAGGTAGCCTAGTGGTTAGAGCGTTGGACTTGTAACCAGCAGGTAGCCTAGTGGTTAGAGCGTTGGACTTGTAACCAGCAGGTAGGCTCGTGGTTAGAGAGTTGGACTAGTAACCAGCAGGTAGGCTAGTGGTTAGAGCGTTGGACTAGTAACCAGCAGGTAGGCTAGTGGTTAGAGCGTTGGACTAGTAACCAGCAGGTAGCCTAGTGGTTAGAGCGTTGGACTAGTAACCAGCAGGTAGACTAGTGGTTAGAGCGTTGGACTAGTAACCAGCAGGTAGGCTAGTGGTTAGAGCGTTGGACTTGTAACCAGCAGGTAGGCTAGTGGTTAGAGCGTTGGACTTGTAACCAGCAGGTAGGCTAGTGGTTAGAGCGTTGGACTTGTAACCAGCAGGTAGGCTAGTGGTTAGAGCGTTGGACTAGTAACCAGCAGGTAGCCTAGTGGTTAGAGCGTTGGACTAGTAACCAGCAGGTAGGCTAGTGGTTAGAGCGTTGGACTTGTAACCAGCAGGTAGGCTAGTGGTTAGAGCGTTGGACTTGTAACCAGCAGGTAGACTAGTGGTTAGAGCGTTGGACTTGTAACCAGCAGGTAGGCTAGTGGTTAGAGCGTTGGACTTGTAACCAGCAGGTAGGCTAGTGGTTAGAGCGTTGGACTTGTAACCAGCAGGTAGGCTAGTGGTTAGAGCGTTGGACTTGTAACCAGCAGGTAGGCTAGTGGTTAGAGCGTTGGACTTGTAACCAGCAGGTAGGCTAGTGGTTAGAGCGTTGGACTTGTAACCAGCAGGTAGGCTAGTGGTTAGAGCGTTGGACTAGTAACCAGCAGGTAGCCTAGTGGTTAGAGCGTTGGACTAGTAACCAGCAGGTAGGCTAGTGGTTAGAGCGTTGGACTTGTAACCAGCAGGTAGGCTAGTGGTTAGAGCGTTGGACTTGTAACCAGCAGGTAGACTAGTGGTTAGAGCGTTGGACTTGTAACCAGCAGGTAGACTAGTGGTTAGAGCGTTGGACTTGTAACCAGCAGGTAGGCTAGTGGTTAGAGCGTTGGACTTGTAACCAGCAGGTAGGCTAGTGGTTAGAGCGTTGGACTTGTAACCAGCAGGTAGGCTAGTGGTTAGAGCGTTGGACTTGTCACCAGCAGGTAGCCTAGTGGTTAGAGCGTTGGACTTGTAACCGCAAGGTTGCAAGATCGAATCCCCGACCTGACAAGGTAAAAATCTGTCGTTCTGAACAAGGCAGTTAATTAACCCACTGTTCATAGGCTGTCATTGAAATAAGAATTTGTTCTTAACTGACTTGCCTCGTTAAATAAAGGTAAAAAGAAAATATCACAAAATGAAGCTCCTTATGGAAAATCAAGAGACACTTTTTGCTGACTATTATAAAAATGGGAACATCAGCAACCTCATCATCCACACAAACCATCCCCTGGCACAGTGCTATATTAACCAGACCATCCCCTGGCACAGTGCTATATTAACCAGACCATCCCCTGGCACAGTGCTTTATTAACCAGACCATCCCCTGGCATGGCACAGTGCTATATTAACCAGACCATCCCCTGGCATGGCACAGTGCTATATTAACCAGACCATCCCCTGGCATGGCACAGTGCTATATTAACCAGACCATCCCCTGGCATGGCACAGTGCTATATTAACCAGACCATCCCCTGGTACAGTGCTATATTAACCAGACCATCCCCTGGCATGGCACAGTGCTATATTAACCAGACCATCCCCTGGCATGGCACAGTGCTATATTAACCAGACCATCCCCTGGCATGACACAGTGCTATATTAACCAGACCATCCCCTGGCATGACACAGTGCTATATTAACCAGACCATCCCCTGGCACAGTGCTATATTAACCAGACCATCCCCTGGCAGGGCACAGTGCTATATTAACCAGACCATCCCCTGGTACAGTGCTATATTAACACACTACCCCTCTGTTAAGAGAGCGGGTGTTAACGAGGGGTGGAAACTCAGGATACTAGTCAGGAACAGTAATGGTACAGGGCAACCCAAACAGTTTCAGCTGGACTTTCACCTAATCAAAGAATTAGCTCAGCAGGAGAAGCTCTCCCTTGAGAAAGATTCCCCACCCCGAGCAGGTCAGACCAGACCTCTTCATTATATAACCCCACAGACGAGCAACCCCAGACCTCTTCATTATATAACCCCCCAGACGAGCAACCCCCAGACCTCTTCATTATATAACCCCCCAGACGAGCAACCCCCAGACCTCTTCATTATATAACCCCCCAGACGAGCAACCCCCAGACCTCTTCATTATATAACCCCACAGACGAGCAACCCCAAGACCCCTTCATTATATAACCCCACAGACGAGCAACCCCAGACCTCTTCATTATATAACCCCCCAGACGAGCAACCCCCAGACCTCTTCATTATATAACCCCACAGACGAGCCACCCCAAGCGGAAACTCAACCTCCCAGCACAGAGTACTACTCCCTCATTGAAATGAAGGATAAATTCACCCAGCTGGAGGTAAGGCAGGTGGAGCTGGAACAGCAGGTGATTACACTCCAGTCAGCACAGACCCAGACAACAGTCCAACACAACAACACCCCCTTAACCAGACCCAGACAACAGTCCAGCACAACACCACCCCCTTAACCAGACCCAGACAACAGTCCAGCACAACACCACCCCCTTAACCAGACCCAGACAACAGTCCAGCACAACAACACCCCCTTAACCAGACCCAGACAACAGTCCAGCACAACAACACCCCCTTAACCAGACCCAGACAACAGTCCAGCACAACACCACCCCCTTAACCAGACCCAGACAACAGTCCAGCACAACAACACCCCCTTAACCACACCCAGACAACAGTCCAGCACAACAACACCCCCTTAACCAGACCCAGACAACAGTCCAGCACAACACCACCCCCTTAACCAGACCCAGACAACAGTCCAGCACAACAACACCCCCTTAACCAGACCCAGACAACAGTCCAGCACAACAACACCCCCTTAACCAGACCCAGACAACAGTCCAGCACAACAACACCCCCTTAACCAGACCCAGACAACAGTCCAGCACAACAACACTCTCTTAACTGGACCCAGACAACAGTCCAGCACAACAACACCCCCTCAACCAGACCCAGACAACAGTCCAGCACAACAACACCCCCTTAACCAGACCCAGACAACAGTCCAGCACAACAACACCCCCTTAACTGGACCCAGACAACAGTCCAGCACAACAACACCCCCTCAACCAGACCCAGACAACAGTCCAGCACAACAACACCCCCTCAACCAGACCCAGACAACAGTCCAGCACAACAACACCCCCTTAACCAGACCCAGACAACAGTCCAGCACAACAACACCCCCTTAACCAGACCCAGACAACAGTCCAGCACAACAACACCCCCTTAACCAGACCCAGACAACAGTCCAGCACAACAACACCCCCTTAACCAGACCCAGACAACAGTCCAGCACAACAACACCCCCTTAACCAGACCCAGACAACAGTCCAGCACAACAACACTCTCTTAACTGGACCCAGACAACAGTCCAGCACAACAACACCCCCTCAACCAGACCCAGACAACAGTCCAGCACAACAACACCCCCTTAACCAGACCCAGACAACAGTCCAGCACAACAACACCCCCTTAACCAGACCCAGACAACAGTCCAGCACAACAACACCCCCTTAACCAGACCCAGACAACAGTCCAGCACAACAACACTCTCTTAACTAGACCCAGACAACAGTCCAGCACAACAACACTCTCTTAACTAGACCCAGACAACAGTCCAGCACAACAACACTCTCTTAACTGGACCCAGACAACAGTCCAGCACAACAACACCCCCTTAACCAGACCCAGACAACAGTCCAGCACAACAACACCCCCTTAACCAGACCCGGAGAGCTGGAGGTGGAGAGAGACATATCTGCACTCTGGACTGTGGTGAGACAACTTCAACAATATAAAAATCAAGAACAGGAGAAGAACAGAGCATTAGAGGAGAGGATCAGACTGCTGGAGGAGAGGTTGAGGGGGATGGAGGAGAGGATCAGACTGCTGGAGGAGAGGGTGAGGGGGATGGAGGAGAGGATCAGACTGCTGGAGGAGAGGGTGAGGGGGATGGAGGAGAGGATCAGACTGCTGGAGGAGAGGGCGAGGGGGATGGAGGAGAGGATCAGACTGCTGGAGGAGAGGGCGAGGGGGATGGAGGAGAGGATCAGACTGCTGGAGGAGAGGTTGAGGGGGATGGCGTGTTACAGAGAACAGCCCACTAGAGAGGTGGCCACCCCTGCAGAGCAGCCAGCAGAACAGCCCACCTCAGCTCCCAACAAAAGTCTCAACACCACAGCAGAACTGTTCACACCAGACCCTGACCATAGCATCGACATCACAGCAGAACAGTCCACACCAGACCCTGACCATAGCATCGACATCACAGCAGAACTGTCCACACCAGACCCTGACCATAGCATCGACATCACAGCAGAACTGTCCACACCAGACCCTGACCATAGCATCGACATTACAGCAGAACTGTCCACACCAGACCATAGCATCGACATCACAGCAGAACTGTCCACACCAGACCCTGACCATAGCGTCGACATCACAGCAGAACTGTCCACACCAGACCCTGACCATAGCATCGACATCACAGCAGAACAGTCCACACCAGACCCTGACCATAGCATCGACATCACAGCGGGACAGACAAATGAAGAACCCGAAGCCCAGGGGATCTCACCCCCTCTGAGCACCCCCCCTGTCAGCCACCCTGATAGCCCTCCCCCCACCCACTGAGGACATACACAAGACAGATTGTACTCCTTATGGACTCAAATGGGAAATATATACAAGAAAAACAACTTTTTCCCAAACACAGTGTGTATAAACTCTGGTGTCCAAACACCCAGCACACCCTAGACCTTCTGTCTGAGGACCAACTAGGGTCACCCAGACACATAATAATACACAATAATACACACATAATACACACATAATACAGGCACAAACGACCTGAGAGCACAGCAGGAAAGGGTGGCCACAGCACT
Source organism: Salmo trutta (assembly GCF_901001165.1). Taxonomy (NCBI): domain Eukaryota; kingdom Metazoa; phylum Chordata; class Actinopteri; order Salmoniformes; family Salmonidae; genus Salmo; species Salmo trutta. The sequence goes on from NW_021823258.1 coordinate 2,022,353, forward strand.
GAAGGGAGTGATTGAAAAAGCTTCTTCTACTTTCCCCAACGCACAAGTAGTTATCTTCCCTCTGCTACCATGAAAAGACTTCTACCCTGTCACCATACAGCGGGTAAACGCAAGTATTTCCTGTGACTGTGCCTCAAAACCAAATGTTTTCCTGGCCCACCACTCCACCCTGGACTTGAACAGCCTCTATGACCAGGTCCACCTATACAAGGCAGCAGTGTCCACCTTCGCCCGGACTCTAAAGGACATCGCTCTCAAACGTAGCCCCAACACTTCACACAGGAGCAACAAATCAATAGACACCCCGCCCAGACCAGCGAGACACTCTCCCAGACCTGCGCGACCCCCCCCCCCCACATAGAGGACCCACGCCGAGAGGACCAACATCCAGACCACAATACCACCAGCCACATACACACCCCCACCCCAACCAATCAACACCCCTCCAAGTCAAACATGCCCACACCCCATTTAGGCCCCCTCAGATCAGACCCATGTCCCTCCTGCCCACCCCATGCACCCCACCCCCGCAAAGAGGGCCTCAACATGGAAGTCACACATACGCCCAGGCAGTGAGCGGGCAAACAGGCCCAACCCCAACTCTTACACTAGCCCAAGCCAATGGCATGTACCAGATGCTCAGCAGGCTCTGCTCACACTTACTGGCCTGACGCCGAACCACACAACCAACAACATTGGACACTTTATGGAACACAAAGCCTTCACTATCTCATCCTGAAATATCCAAGGCCTGAGGTCATCTGCCTTTGGCCTAAAGAGCAGGAACCTGGACTTCCTCAAAGAAATCGGAAATACAGACATTGTCATCCTACAAGAAACCTGGTATAGAGGAGACAGACCAACTGGTTGCCCTCTAGGTTACAGAGAGCTGGTAATCCCATCCACCGAACTACCAGGTGTGAAACAGGGAAGAGACTCAGAGAGTATGCTAATTTGGTATAGAGCAGACCTAACTCACTCCGTTAAATTAATCAAAACAGGAACATTTTACATTTGTCTAGAAATTCAAAAGGAAATGATCTTAATAGAGAAAAATGTCCTCCTGTGTGCTACCTATATCCCCCCACTAGAATCCCCATACTTCAATGAAGACAGCTTCTCCATCCTGGAGGGGGAAATCAATCATTTCTAGGCCCAGGGACATGTACTAGTCTGTGACGACCTAAATGCCAGAACCGGACAAGATCCTGACACCTTCAGCACACAGGGGAACAAACACCTGCCTGGAGGTGACAGCATTTCCTCCCCCATATGCCCCCCTAGGCACAACCATGACAACATAACCAACAAAAACGGGTCACATCTCCTGCAGGTCTGTCACACGCTGGGTATGTACATAGTCAATGGTAGGCTTCGAGGGGACTCCTATGGTAGGTACACCTATAGCGCATCTCTTGGAAGTAGTACTGTAGACTACTTTATCACTGACCTCAACCCAGAGTCTCTCAGAGCGTTCACAGTCAGCCCACTGACACCCTATCAGATCACAGCAAAATCCCACTCTACTTGAACATAGCTATGCTCAATCATGAGGCATCAAAGCCAAAGGAACTGAGTAACATTAAGAAATGCTATAGATGGAAGGAATGTAGTTTGGAAACCAACCAAAAAACAATGAGGCAACAACAAATTCAATCCCTTTTAGACAACTTCCTGGACAAAACGTTCCACTGTAATAGTGAAGGTGTAAACTTGTCAGTAGAACATCTAAACAGTATATTTGACCTCAGCTTCCATATCAAATCTAAACATCTCAAACAGAAAACTGAAGAAAATTAACTACAATGACAAATGGTTTGATGAAGAATGCAAGAACCTAAGAAAGAAATTGAGAAACCTTTCCAACCAAAAACATAGAAACCCAGAAAACCTGAGCCTACGCCTTCACTATGGTGAATCACTAAAACAATACAGAAATACACTACGGAAAAAGAAGGAACAGCACGTCAGAAATCAGCTCAATGTAACTGAAGAATCCATAGACTCTAAACACTTCTGGGAAAATTGGAAAACACAAATAGTTATCTATCCAAAATGGAGATAAACCACTTCTTCTTTTTGGCTCTATAACAAAGAACAAACAGCAAAAACATATACATGATCAAATACAAATCTTAGAATCAACTATTAAAGACTACCAGAACCCACTGGATTCTCCAATTACCTTGAATGAACTACAGGACGAAATAAAAACCCACAAACCCCAAAAGGCCTGTGGTGTTGATGGGATCCTCAATGAAATGATCACATATACAGACAACAAATTCCAATTGGATCTGGATAAAAATACTTGAATCAGTTATAGAACCCATTGCCCTTTATGGTTGTGAGGTCTGGGATCCGCTCACCAATCAAGAATTCACAAAATGGGACAAATGCCAAATTGAGACTCTGCATGCAGAATTCTGCAAAACTATCCTCTGTGTACAACGTAGAACACCAAATAATGCATGCAGAGCAGAAAAAACAGAGCAAACTAGAATGCTATTTGTCCCTAAACAGAGAGTACACAGTGGCAGAATACCTGACCACTGTGACTGACCCAAACTTAAGGAAAGCTTTGACTATGTACAGACTCAGTGAGTATAGCCTTGCTATTGAGAAAGGCCGCCGTAGGCAGACCTGGCTCTCAAGAGAAGACAGGCTATGTGCACACTGCCCACAAAATGAGGTGGAAACTGAGCTGCACTTCCTAACCTCCTGCCAAATGTATGACCATATTAGAGACACATATTTACCTCAGATTACACAGATCCACAAAGAATTTGAAAACAAACCCGATTTTGATAAACTCCCATATCTACTGGGTGAAATACCACAGTGTTCCATCACAGCAGCAAGATTTGTGACCTGTTGCCACAAGAAAAGGTCAACCAGTGAAGAACTAACACCATTGTAAATACAACCCATATTTATGCTTACTTATTGTCCCTTTTGTACTCTAACTATTTGCACATCGTTACAACACTGTATACAGTATATAGACATAATATGACATTTGTAATGTCTTTATTATTTTGGAACTTCGGTGAGTGTAATGTTTACTGTTCATTTTTATTTTTTATCTACCTCACTTGCTTTGGCAATATAAACATATGTTTCCCATGCCAATAAAACCTTTAAAACCCTTGAATTAAATTAAATGAGAGAGAGAGAGAGAGAAAGAGAGAGAGAGAGAGAGAGAGAGAGAGAGAGAGAGAGAGAGAGAGAGAGAGAGAGAGAGAGAGAGAGAGAGAGAGAGAGAGAGAGAGAGAGAGAGGTAGAGAGAGAGAGAGAGAGAGAGAGAGAGAAAATCTGAGATCTGAATGTCATCCAACACTCTGCCCTCTCCTTCACCTAGAATCCACCAGCCCTTATTCTTGAGGTGTCACTGTAATATAATTCTCCTTTTTTTAACTTGACCTTTTTCTCTGAATAAAATGTTTTCACAGAGTTCACATGGGCCCAAATGATCTAATAATATTAGAACATTAGCGAACAAATGCACCAGAAAGGCTTTGATTTAATTTTGTCTGGATCTCTCTGGCTTCTCTCTCTCTGGCTTCTCTTTCTCTGGCTTCTCTTTCTCTGGCTTCTCTCTCTCTGGCTTCTCTCTCTCTCTGGCTTCTCTCTCTCTCTGGCTTCTCTCTCTTTCTCTCTGGCTTCTCTCTGGCTTCTCTCTGGCTTCCCTCTCTGGCTTCTCTCTCTGGCTTCTCTCTCTGGCTTCTCTCTCTCTCTGGCTTCTAACTCTCTCTGGCTTCTAACTCTCTCTCCCCCTCTCTTTCTCTCTAGCCCTTTCTTTTTCAATGAATCATTTTGACAGAACTGGAATACAGCGCTATAAGAGAGTACTGTGGGACTTTTTCACCAACAGTACGCTCTGTCAGTTTCTGTAGATACAGAAAGTCGCCTAATTGAAACATCAGCAACATTTCAACATCATTTCACCTGTGTTCATTTTCCTCAGTCCTCGTATTACATTAGCATAGAGGTCAACTAAAATAGCACCTTTAAATCTGAGAGATGATCAAGTACGATTACCCCAGGACTTTAAACGTGAAGGATGATAAACCATTTAAAAATTCTGACGAATCTCAAAACAAAGCTTTCATAAAATCCTAAAATACTTGAAGTAGCTAGTCACCCTATTTGAAATAGTTACAACTTATAAGTTAGAGACATCTGTGGAGTCTAAACTCATTAAAGTTGAACTTAACAAGAGCAAACACTCACTAACCTTTACTCAAAACTATACTGAGACAAATGCCAACACTTTGCCAAATCCAAATGCCAAATGTTTTAACCAAAGGCCAAGGCATCACAATACTCAGAGCAGGTTGAGAATCTATTTATCTGGGTCCTGGACTAGTGAACATAAGGAAGGACCTGTTCTATAGGCCATCTGACTATTAACACATTTAGGATATCAGTCTGTGTGTGTGTGTGTGTGTGTGTGTGTGTGTGTGTGTGTGTGTGTGTGTGTGTGACTCAACATCCTGCTAAGAGGAGACCAACGCCGCAGCAAAGCAGTGCATTTTGAGAGACGTGTCATTTGTCAGGTAGAGAGAGTAGGATATGGAATGGAAGGGACCTCCTCGGATGGGTTTATTCATCAAGTCTATTAGAAACACTACTACTGTTAGAAACACTACTACTGTTAGAAACACTACTACTGTTAGAAACACTACTACTGTTAGTGGTCTGGTAGAAACACTACTACTGTTAGAAACACTACTACTGTTAGTGGTCCAGTAGAAACACTACTACTGTTAGAAACACTACTACTGTTAGAAACACTACTACTAGAAACACTACTAGTGTTAGAAACACTACTACTGCTAGTGGTCCAGTAGAAACACTACTACTGTTAGAAACACTACTACTGTTAGTAGTCTGGTAGAAACACTACTACTGTTAGAAACACTACTACTGTTAGAAACACTACTACTGTTAGTGGTCTGGTAGAAACACTACTACTAGAAACACTACTACTGTTAGAAACACTACTACTGCTAGTGGTCCAGTAGAAACACTTCTACTGTTAGAAACACTACTACTGTTAGACACACTACTACTGTTAGTGGTCTGGTAGAAACACTACTACTGTTAGAAACACTACTACTGTTAGAAACACTACTACTAGAAACACTACTAGTGTTAGAAACACTACTACTGCTAGTGGTCCAGTAGAAACACTACTACTGTTAGAAACACTACTACTGTTAGTAGTCTGGTAGAAACACTACTACTGTTAGAAACACTACTACTGTTAGAAACACTACTACTGTTAGTGGTCTGGTAGAAACACTACTACTAGAAACACTACTACTGTTAGAAACACTACTACTGCTAGTGGTCCAGTAGAAACACTTCTACTGTTAGAAACACTACTACTGTTAGACACACTACTACTGTTAGTGGTCTGGTAGAAACACTACTACTGTTAGAAACACTACCACTGTTAGAAACACTACTACTGTTAGAAACACTACTACTGTTAGTGGTCTGGTAGAAACACTACTACTGTTAGTGGTCTGGAAGAAACACTACTACTGTTAGAAACACTACTACTGTTAGAAACACTACTACTGCTAGTGGTCCAGTAGAAACACTTCTACTGTTAGAAACACTACTACTGTTAGAAACACTACTACTGTTAGTGGTCTGGTAGAAACACTACCACTGTTAGAAACACTACTACTGTTAGAAACACTACTACTAGAAACACTACTACTGTTAGAAACACTACTACTGTTAGTGGTCTGGTAGAAACACTACTACTGTTAGAAACACTACTACTGTTAGTGGTCCAGTAGAAACACTACTACTGTTAGTGGTCTGATAGAAACACTACTACTGTTAGAAACACTACTACTGTTAGAAACACTACTACTGTTAGTGGTCTGGTAGAAACACTACTACTGTTAGAAACACTACTACTGTTAGAAACACTACTACTGTTAGTGGTCTGGTAGAAACACTACTACTGTTAGTGGTCCAGTAGAAACACTACTACTGTTAGTGGTCTGATAGAAACACTACTACTGTTAGAAACACTACTACTGTTAGAAACACTACTACTGTTAGAAACACTACTACTGTTAGTGGTCTGGTAGAAACACTACTACTGTTAGAAACACTACTACTGTTAGAAACACTACTACTGTTAGTGGTCTGGTAGAAACACTACTACTGTTAGTGGTCCAGTAGAAACACTACTACTGTTAGAAACACTACTACTGTTTGTGGTCTGGTAGAAACACTACTACTGTTTGTGGTCTGGTAGAAACACTACTACTGTTAGAAACACTACTACTGTTAGTGGTCTGGTAGAAACACTACTACTGTTTGTGGTCTGGTAGAAACACTAGTGGTACTCATACAAGCTTAGACTGTCAGACAGTCCAAGTAGCTGGAACAAGTCATTTAACAGGTAATTTAACAGGTCATTTAACAGGTCCTTTAACGGGTCATTTAACGGGTCATTTAACGGGTCCTTTAACGGGTCATTTAGCGGGTCATTTAGCGGGTCATTTAACGGGTCATTTAGCAGGTCATTTAGCAGGTCATTTAGCAGGTCATTTAGCAGGTCATTTAACAGGTCATTTAACAGGTCATTTAGCAGGTCCTTTAACAGGTCATTAAACAGGTCATTAAACAGGTCACGTATCAGCAGGGAGAGCATGTTGGGACAGCGAAATCCCACCAACCATTGTGTCACTCGGATGTTGTTTGGTGTCATCTGGTGTTGTGGTTCTGTGTGGTGAATTGGTTTGTTGTCATGGTGATTGTGGGTCTGGATCTTACAGCAGATAAACTCTACTCTTGGAAGGGGTCTATGATACAACTCCGGTTGTCAGCCGGTATAAGTAGTTACTCACGGTCGATCATGGTGGCCACGTTCTCCTCCACGGCGGGGCTGCTGAGTCCAGCGGAGGCCACTCTGACAGCCACGTTGTATCTCTTGTAAGGCTGTAGGTTCTCCAGGCTGAGTGAGGTTCTATCCCGGGCCAGACGCAGGGCGTACACCAGCTCCCAGCTGTCCTGCTGACGCACCTGGAGGGTAATGGACATTACTGCAATCCACTCCTTGTTTTCAACATACTGAGAACTGATTACTGTAGTCCACTCCATGTGTTCAACATACTGACAACTGATTACTGAAGTCCACTCCATGTTTTCAACATACTGACAACTGAAGTCCACTCCATGTTTTCAACATACTGACAACTGTAGTCCACTCCATGTTTTCAACATGCTGAGAACTGATTACTGTAGTCCACTCCATGTTTTCAACATGCTGAGAACTGATTACTGCAGTCCGCTCCTTGTTTTCAACATACTGAGAACTGATTAGTGCAGTCAATTCCATGTTTTACTCCAGCACTAGTTGAGTAATGTACTCTAAACAGACAAAAGTATGTGGACACCTGCTGGTCAAACATCTCATTCCAAAATCATGGGCATTAACTTAATATGGAGTTGGTCCCCCTTTGCCGATTCCATTCAGCCACAAGAGCTTTAGTGAGGTCAGGCACTGATGTTTGGCGATTAGGCCTGGCTCACAGTCGGCTTTCCAATTCCTCCTAAAGGTGTTCGATGGGGTTGAGGTCAGGGCTCTGTGCAGGTCAGTTAAGTTCTTCCACAACGATCTCAAGAAAGCATTTCTGTATGGACCTCACTGTGCACGGGGCATTGTCATGCTGAAACAGGAAAGGGCCTTCCCCAAACTGTTGCCGCAAAGTTGAAAGCACTGAATCGTCAAGAATAGGGGGCCTAGCCAGAACCATGAAAAAGAGTCCCAGACCATTATCCCTCCTCCACCAACCTTTACAGTTGGCACTATGCATTGGGGCAGGTAGCGTTCTCCTGGCATCCGCCAAACCCAGATTCGTCTGTCGGACTGCCAGATGGTGAACCGTGATTCATCACTCCAGAGAACACGCTTCCACTGCTCAAGAGTCCAATGGCGGCGAGCTTTACACCTCTCCAGACGACGCTTGGCAATGCGCATGGCGATCTTAGGCTTGTGTCCCAAGCCCAAGCCTTATACACCTGTCAGAAACGGGTGTTGCTGAAATAGCCAAATCCACTAATTTAAAGGGGTGCCCACATAGTGTAGGTATGGGTTAACCGGAAGGTTGCTGGATCGAATCCCTGAGCTGACAAGGAAAAACATCTGTCTTTCTGCCCTGAACAAGGCATTTAACCCAACGATCCCTGGACGCGCATGTCGATTAAAGCAGCCCCCCGCACCTCTCTGATTTAGAGGGGTTGGCTTAAATGAGGAAGACACATTTCAGTTGAATGGATTCAGTTGTACAACTGACAAGGTATCCTATATCCCTGCAATGCCTTCAGTAAAGTTGGAGAAATGGTATCAGACACCCTGACCTCAACTTTCTAATAATAAGAAGATAAGATAAGACATAAAGAGAGTGTGTGTTTGTGAGGGATGTTACATTACCTCCACGGTATAGGAGTCCCAGTGGGAGTCAGGGAAGGACCAGGAACAGGAGATGGATGAGGAACTCTGGGGGAAACAATGCATGTTCCGCAGTCTGGATGGGTCTGGGAGGAAGAGAGGGAACATTTAGGATTCATTCTTTGATTGATCGATCGATTGATTTGTTGATTGATTGATATTTACTAAACCTTTATTTATTCAGGTTAATTTGATTGTGATTGCAAGAAGTCCCTAGTCCAAGAAAGCATGGCATAACGTTTTAGTGAAGGGAGTTTTATAACCATTGAGCTCAGGGCCTCATAACCTTGAGATGAGAACAATACCTTCTGGAGTTTAAGTTAGGAGCACTGTGACAACCAACCTCTGTCTACTCTACCTTCCTACCTCCTGTCTCCTCTACCTTCCTACCTCCTGTCTCCTCTACCTTCCTGCCCCCTGTCTCCCCTACCTTCCTACCTCCTGTCTCCCCTACCTTCCTACCTCCTGTCTCCTCTACCCTCCTACCTCCTGTCTCCTCTACCTTCCTGCCCCCTGTCTCCTCTACCTTCCTACCTCCTGTCTCCCCTACCTTCCTACCTCCTGTCTCCTCTACCTTCCTACCTTCTGTCTCCTCTACCTTCCTACCTCCTGTCTCCTCTACCTTCCTACCTCCTGTCTCCTCTACCTTCCTACCTCCTGTCTCCTCTACCTTCCTGCCCCCTGTCTCCTCTACCTTCCTACCTCCTGTCTCCTCTACCTTCCTGCCCCCTGTCTCCTCTACCTTCCTACCTCCTGTCTCCTCTACCTTCCTGCCCCTGTCTCCTCTACCTTCCTACCTCCTGTCTCCTCTACCTTCCTACCTCCTGTCTCCTCTACCTTCCTACCTCCTGTCTCCTCTACCTTCCTACCTTCTGTCTCCTCTACCTTCCTACCTCCTGTCTCCTCTACCTTCCTACCTACTGTCTCCCCTACCTTCCTACCTTCTGTCTCCTCTACCTTCCTACCTCCTGTCTCCTCTACCTTCCTACCTCCTGTCTCCTCTACCTTCATAGCCCCTGTCTCCTCTACCTTCCTGCCCCCTGTCTCCTCTACCTTCCTACCTCCCGTCTCCTCTACCTTCCTACCTCCTACCTCCCCTACCTTCTGTCTCCTCTACCTTCCTACCTCCTGTCTCCTCTACCTTCCTACCTCCTGTCTCCTCTACCTTCCTACCTTCTGTCTCCTCTACCTTCCTACCTCCTGTCTCCTCTTCCTTCCTACCTCCTGTCTCCTCTACCTTCCTACCTCCTGTCTCCTCTACCTTCCTACCTCCTACCTCCCCTACCTTCTGTCTCCTCTACCTTCATAGCCCCTGTCTCCTCTACCTTCCTACCTCCTGTCTCCTCTACCTTCCTACCTCCTGTCTCCTCTACCTTCCTACCTCCTGTCTCCTCTACCTTCCTACTTCCTGTCTCCTCTACCTTCCTACCTCCTGTCTCCCCTACCTTCCTACCTCCTGTCTCCCCTACCTTCCTACCTCCTGTCTCCCCTATCTTCCTACCTCCTGTCTCCTCTACCTTCCTACCTCCTGTCTCCTCTACCTTCCTACCTCCTGTCTCCTCTACCTTCCTACCTCCTGTCTCCCCTACCTTCTTACCTCCTGTCTCCTCTACCTTCCTACCTCCTGTCTCCCCTACCTTCCTACCTCCTGTCTCCTCTACCTTCCTACCTCCTGTCTCCTCTACCTTCCTACCTCCTGTCTCCTCTACCTTCCTACCTCCTGTCTCCCCTACCTTCTTACCTCCTGTCTCCTCTACCTTCCTAACTATGCACTAGCAGTCTGGGTGGAAGATAACACAGTTAAAACAAGAGGACTCTAACATCCCATAACTATTTGCATAAAATGACAAAGAATTCTAAACTAAGGGACCAGCAATGTTAGTTAGCAAAGGCACTGGGCCCATGGATCTAAAAGCTTCCTGACGGAATAATGATTTGTCCTAATAAGGGCATCTTCAGCCTAGCTAGCAGTGAGGGAGAGGACACATGAAAATGCTCTTTTTACTGTTTACTGGAGGCTTCAATCAGACTTCAGTCATTGGCTATGAGTGAGGATACAATAGAAGCCATGCAGAGCATTATGGGTTTTGCTGACTCACCACCAGCCATAAGAGGTTATACAGTACGTCACAACAGACTGAGGACAAAGTAGTCAGGGAACAGCTGAATAGAAAAGCTCTCTTCATAATAGCGTGAAAGCAAATAAGCACAGAGGCCAAGAATAATATTTTGAGAGGTATGTTTTGTTCCTGGGACCTTGGACTGTCTGCCTTTTCAAAGGAAAACAACGGTCTGCATTAGTCCACACTATACACACACACACGACTCAATAACAGGGTTCAATGTAAGTGTGTGGTCTGTGTGACACACGGTTCCAAAGAGGTATACACACTGACCTTAGTTTCTGGATCTGCCTTAGAGGGACCTCAACTAGTCTGAAGAGGTATACACACTGACCTTAGTTTCTGGATCTACCTTAGAGGGACCTCATCTAGTCTGAAGAGGTATACACACTGACCTTAGTTTCTGGATCTACCTTAGAGGGACCTAAACTGGTCTGAAGAGGTATACACACTGACCTTAGTTTCTGGATCTACCTTAGAGGGACCTCATCTAGTCTGAAGAGGTATACACACTGACCTTAGTTTCTGGATCTACCTTAGAGGGACCTCAACTAGTCTGAAGAGGTATACACACTGACCTTAGTTTCTGGATCTACCTTAGAGGGACCTCAACTAGCCTGAAGAGGTATACACACTGACCTTAGTTTCTGGATCTACCTTAGAGGGACCTCAACTAGTCTGAAGAGGTATACACACTGACCTTAGTTTCTGGATCTACCTTAGAGGGACCTCAACTAGTCTGAAGAGGTATACACACTGACCTTAGTTTCTGGATCTACCTTAGAGGGACCTCAACTAGTCTGAAGAGGTATACACACTGACCTTAGTTTCTGGATCTACCTTAGAGGGACCTCATCTAGTCTGAAGCTTGATATTGATAACAGCACTATAAAGGCATTATAGATATTCACTAAACATATTTGTTGTAAATCCACTTACTCTCTGTGGACTCTTATCTAAATCCGTTTTGAGTTCCCTGGTTTAAGACTCAGCACCATGCCATGTAATCTTGGACCAGGTCAAACTGTGTGGTAGAAGTTAGTAGATTGGGCTGTAGAGTGCAAGGGGGCTTGTTTGGTCTAGTCGTTGACCTTTTGGCTGTGGGATGATCAATCTTTCATCTGCCGTTATGTTATGAGGTTATTCTGGGGAATGCAAGCAGTAGTCAGGTGGAAAGGTATAACTACGTCTGGGTTTAAACTGTTCGCTACACACACACACCCTCACCATTACGCTTGGCACAATTACCGTATAACCGTATTACTGTCATAAACATTTTTTTATGAACAGTTGATTGAATGACCACAATGCAGCAGCAGCAGCACACATATAAATAGAATGAATAGAACAGGCTTAGAACCTCTAACCCTGGTAATATGACTGGTAAATAGAACAGGCTGGGAACCTCTAATCCTGGTAATATGACTGGTAAATAGAATGAATAGAACAGGCTGGGAACCTCTAACCCTGGTAATATGACTGGTAAATAGAACAGGCTGGGAACCTGTAACCCTGGTAATATGACTGGTAAATAGAATGAATAGAACAGGCTGGGAACCTGTAACCCTGGTAATATGACTGGTAAATAGAATGAATAGAACAGGCTGGGAACCTGTAACCCTGGTAATATGACTGGTAAATAGAACAGGCTGGGAACCTGTAACCCTGGTAATATGACTGGTAAATAGAACAGGCTGGGAACCTGTAACCCTGGTAATATGACTGGTAAATAGAACAGGCTGGGAACCTCTAACCCTGGTAATATGACTGGTAAATAGAATGAATAGAACAGGCTGGGAACCTGTAACCCTGGTAATATGACTGGTAAATAGAACAGGCTGGGAACCTCTAACCCTGGTAATATGACTGGTAAATAGAATGAATAGAACAGGCTGGGAACCTGTAACCCTGGTAATATGACTGGTAAATAGAATGAATAGAACAGGCTGGGGACCTGTAACCCTGGTAATATGACTGGTAAATAGAACAGGCTGGGAACCTCTAACCCTGGTAATATGACTGGTAAATAGAACAGGCTGGGAACCTGTAACCCTGGTAATATGACTGGTAAATAGAATGAATAGAACAGGCTGGGAACCTGTAACCCTGGTAATATGACTGGTAAATAGAATGAATAGAACAGGCTGGGAACCTGTAACCCTGGTAATATGACTGGTAAATAGAATGAATAGAACAGGCTGGGAACCTGTAACCCTGGTAATATGACTGGTAAATAGAATGAATAGAACAGGCTGGGAACCTGTAACCCTGGTAATATGACTGGTACATAGAATGAATAGAACAGGCTGGGAACCTCTAACCCTGGTAATATGACTGGTAAATAGAATGAATAGAACAGGCTGGGAACCTGTAACCCTGGTAATATGACTGGTAAATAGAATGAATAGAACAGGCTGGGAACCTCTAACCCTGGTAATATGACTGGTAAATAGAACAGGCTGGGAACCTGTAACCCTGGTAATATGACTGGTAAATAGAATGAATAGAACAGGCTGGGAACCTGTAACCCTGGTAATATGACTGGTAAATAGAACAGGCTGGGAACCTCTAACCCTGGTAATATGACTGGTAAATAGAACAGGCTGGGAACCTCTAACCCTGGTAATATGACTGGTAAATAGAACAGGCTGGGAACCTGTAACCCTGGTAATATGACTGGTAAATAGAATGAATAGAACAGGCTGGGAACCTGTAACCCTGGTAATATGACTGGTAAATAGAACAGGCTGGGAACCTGTAACCCTGGTAATATGACTGGTAAATAGAATGAATAGAACAGGCTGGGAACCTGTAACCCTGGTAATATGACTGGTAAATAGAATGAATAGAACAGGCTGGGAACCTGTAACCCTGGTAATATGACTGGTAAATAGAACAGACTGGGAACCTGTAACCCTGGTAATATGACTGGTAAATAGAATGAATAGAACAGGCTGGGAACCTCTAACCCTGGAAATATGACTGGTAAATAGAATGAATAGAACAGGCTGGGAACCTGTAACCCTGGTAATATGACTGGTAAATAGAATGAATAGAACAGGCTGGGAACCTGTAACCCTGGTAATATGACTGGTAAATAGAACAGGCTGGGAACCTGTAACCCTGGTAATATGACTGGTAAATAGAATGAATAGAACAGGCTGGGAACCTCTAACCCTGGTAATATGACTGGTAAATAGAATGAATAGAACAGGCTGGGAACCTGTAACCCTGGTAATATGACTGGTAAATAGAACAGGCTGGGAACCTGTAACCCTGGTAATATGACTGGTAAATAGAACAGGCTGGGAACCTCTAACCCTGGTAATATGACTGGTAAATAGAATGAATAGAACAGGCTGGGAACCTCTAACCCTGGTAATATGACTGGTAAATAGAACAGGCTGGGAACCTCTAACCCTGGTAATATGACTGGTAAATAGAACAGGCTGGGAACCTGTAACCCTGGTAATATGACTGGTAAATAGAACAGGCTGGGAACCTCTAACCCTGGTAATATGACTGGTAAATAGAACAGGCTGGGAACCTCTAACCCTGGTAATATGACTGGTAAATAGAACAGGCTGGGAACCTCTAACCCTGGTAATATGACTGGTAAATAGAACAGGCTGGGATCCTCTAACCCTGGTAATATGACTGGTAAATAGAACAGGCTGGGATCCTCTAACCCTGGTAATATGACTGGTAAATAGAACAGGCTGGGAACCTGTAACCCTGGTAATATGACTGGTAAATAGAACAGGCTGGGAACCTGTAACCCTGGTAATATGACTGGTAAATAGAACAGGCTGGGAACCTCTAACCCTGGTAATATGACTGGTAAATAGAATGAATAGAACAGGCTGGGAACCTGTAACCCTGGTAATATGACTGGTAAATAGAACAGGCTGGGAACCTGTAACCCTGGTAATATGACTGGTAAATAGAATGAATAGAACAGGCTGGGAACCTGTAACCCTGGTAATATGACTGGTAAATAGAATGAATAGAACAGGCTGGGAACCTGGAGCCCTGGTAATATGACTGGTAAATAGAACAGGCTGGGAACCTGTAACCCTGGTAATATGACTGGTAAATAGAATGAATAGAACAGGCTGGGAACCTGTAACCCTGGTAATATGACTGGTAAATAGAATGAATAGAACAGGCTGGGAACCTGTAACCCTGGTAATATGACTGGTAAATAGAACAGGCTGGGAACCTCTAACCCTGGTAATATGACTGGTAAATAGAATGAATAGAACAGGCTGGGAACCTGGAACCCTGGTAATATGACTGGTAAATAGAACAGGCTGGGAACCTCTAACCCTGGTAATATGACTCGTAAATAGAATGAATAGAACAGGCTTGGAACCTCTAACCCTGGTAATATGACTGGTAAATAGAATGAATAGAACAGGCTGGGAACCTGTAACCCTGGTAATATGACTGGTAAATAGAACAGGCTGGGAACCTGTAACCCTGGTAATATGACTGGTAAATAGAATGAATAGAACAGGCTGGGAACCTCTAACCCTGGTAATATGACTGGTAAATAGAATGAATAGAACAGGCTGGGAACCTGTAACCCTGGTAATATGACTGGTAAATAGAATGAATAGAACAGGCTGGGAACCTGTAACCCTGGTAATATGACTGGTAAATAGAATGAATAGAACAGGCTGGGAACCTGTAACCCTGGTAATATGACTGGTAAATAGAATGAATAGAACAGGCTGGGAACCTGTAACCCTGGTAATATGACTGGTAAATAGAACAGACTGGGAACCTCTAACCCTGGTAATATGACTGGTAAATAGAATGAATAGAACAGACTGGGAACCTCTAACCCTGGTAATATGACTGGTAAATAGAATGAATAGAACAGGCTGGGAACCTGTAACCCTGGTAATATGACTGGTAAATAGAACAGGCTGGGAACCTGTAACCCTGGTAATATGACTGGTAAATAGAATGAATAGAACAGGCTGGGAACCTGTAACCCTGGTAATATGACTGGTA
>NW_021823258.1:2042982-2047982 GCF_901001165.1 Salmo trutta
GAAACAGACTTTACTACAAGTAACACAAAACACAGACAGAAACAGGCTTTACTACAAGTAACACAAAACACAGACAGAAACAGGCTTTACTACAAGTAACACAAAACACAGACAGAAACAGGCTTTACTACAAGTAACACAAAACACAGAAAGAAACAGGCTTTACTACAAGTAACACAAAACACAGACAGAAACAGGCTTTACTACAAGTAACACAAAACACAGAAAGAAACAGGCTTTACTACAAGTAACACAAAACACAGAAAGAAACAGGCTTTACTACAAGTAACACAAAACACAGACAGAAACAGACTTTACTACAAGTAACACAAAACACAGACAGAAACAGGCTTTACTACAAGTAACACAAAACACAGAAAGAAACAGGCTTTACTACAAGTAACACAAAACACAGACAGAAACAGGCTTTACTACAAGTAACACAAAACACAGACAGAAACAGACTTTACTACAAGTAACACAAAACACAGACAGAAACAGGCTTTACTACAAGTAACACAAAACACAGACAGAAACAGACTTTACTACAAGTAACACAAAACACAGACAGAAACAGACTTTACTACAAGTAACACAAAACACAGACAGAAACAGACTTTACTACAAGTAACACAAAACACAGACAGAAACAGGCTTTACTACAAGTAACACAAAACACAGACAGAAACAGGCTTTACTACAAGTAACACAAAACACAGAAAGAAACAGGCTTTACTACAAGTAACAATATTTTGAATAAGTTGAACTTATTCAGGGTGTAAAGTTTTTCTGTCATTTGAACTCTGGATACATGGACCCAGAGTGTAGAGTGTTTTCTAACTAAGGTAGTACTAGTCAATATAGTTGTTAAAGTAGAATGGACACATTATATAACAACTATCATCCCTGGCATCACTGGATCATTCTACATTAATATGAGTTTCAGATAGAGAGAGAGAGGGTTGTGTACTGACCCGTCCTTCCCTTTGCAGACGCAGCATTAGTCAGCTCTCCACTGTGTGTGACCACCTCAGCTCGGTACAGACGGCCAGGTACCAATCCCTGGAACAGGTGTTCTCTCTGCTCCATGCCCAGCTCCTGGGCTGCCAGGGTGGTGGTTGAGCCCTCCAGGCCACCGTACAGGACCACTTGGTACCCACTCCACTCCCCTGCCCCAGGCAGCCAGCTGATGGAGAGACGGTCAGTACGCTTACCACCCTGGACGTGGAGAGAGTGCACTGGGGCTGGGACTGGGGGGGAAAGAAGAGGGTAGAGAGG
This sequence comes from Salmo trutta, assembly GCF_901001165.1. Taxonomy (NCBI): domain Eukaryota; kingdom Metazoa; phylum Chordata; class Actinopteri; order Salmoniformes; family Salmonidae; genus Salmo; species Salmo trutta. The sequence goes on from NW_021823258.1 coordinate 2,044,261, forward strand.
GTTATTTGGGGGTGAGGGATGGAAGAGAGAAGAATGGGGGTTTGGGGGGATGGTTAAGGGGATGGGGAGAAGAGAGAGAACAGGGGTTTGGGGAGAAGAGAGAGAACAGGGGTTTGGGGGAGAAGAGAGAGAACAGGGGTTTGGGGGAGAAGAGAGAGAACAGGGGTTTGGGGAAGAAGAGAGAGAACAGGGGTTTGGGGGAGAAGAGAGAGAACAGGGGTTTGGGGGAGAAGAGAGAGAACAGGGGTTTGTATTCTTTAATGGAAGCCTCTCCAACAAAATCCAGGTAGAATCAGGATTTCCCCAGGGCAGCGGTCTAGGCCCTTTACGTTTTTCAATCTTTACTAATGACATGCCACTGTCTTTGAGTAAAGCCAGTGTGTCTATGTATGCAGATGACTCAACACTATACACGTCAGCTACTACAGCAACTGAAATGACTGCAACACTTAACAAAGAGCTGCAGTTAGTTTCAGAGTGGGTGACAAGGAATAAGTTAGTTCTAAATATTTCAAAAACTAAAAGCATTGTATTTGGGACAAATCATTCACTAAACCCTAAACCTCAACTAAAACTTGAACTGAATAATGTGGAAATTGAGGAGACTAAACTGCTTGGAGTAACCCTGGATTGTAAAACTGTCATGGTCAAAACATATTGATACAACAAATCAAATCAAATTTGAGCTAAGATGTGGAAAAGTCTGTCCATAATAAATCGCTGCTCTACCTTCTTAACAACACTATCAACAAGGCAGGTCCTACAGGCCCTAGTTTCTACCTTCTTAACAGCACTATCAACAAGGCAGGTCCTACAGGCCCTAGTTTCTACCTTCTTAACAACACTATCAACAAGGCAGGTCCTACAGGCCCTAGTTTCTACCTTCTTAACAGCACTATCAACAAGGCAGGTCCTACAGGCCCTAGTTTCTACCTTCTTAACAACACTATCAACAAGGTAGGTCCTACAGGCCCTAGTTTCTACCTTCTTAACAGCACTATCAACAAGGCAGGTCCTACAGGCCCTAGTTTCTACCTTCTTAACAACACTATCAACAAGGCAGGTCCTACAGGCCCTAGTTTCTACCTTCTTAACAACACTATCAACAAGGCAGGTCCTACAGGCCCTAGTTTCTACCTTCTTAACAACACTATCAACAAGGCAGGTCCTACAGGCCCTAGTTTCTACCTTCTTAACAACACTCTCAACAAGGCAGGTCCTACAGGCCCTAGTTTCTACCTTCTTAACAACACTATCAACAAGGCAGGTCCTACAGGCCCTAGTTTCTACCTTCTTAACAACACTATCAACAAGGCAGGTCCTACAGGCCCTAGTTTCTACCTTCTTAACAACACTATCAACAAGGCAGGTCCTACAGGCCCTAGTTTCTACCTTCTTAACAGCACTATCAACAAGGCAGGTCCTACAGGCCCTAGTTTCTACCTTCTTAACAACACTATCAACAAGGCAGGTCCTACAGGCCCTAGTTTCTACCTTCTTAACAACACTATCAACAAGGCAGGTCCTACAGGCCCTAGTTTCTACCTTCTTAACAACACTATCAACAAGGCAGGTCCTACAGGCCCTAGTTTCTACCTTCTTAACAACACTATCAACACGGCAGGTCCTACAGGCCCTAGTTTCTACCTTCTTAACAACACTATCAACAAGGCAGGTCCTACAGGCCCTAGTTTCTACCTTCTTAACAACACTATCAACAAGGCAGGTCCTACAGGCCCTAGTTTCTACCTTCTTAACAGCACTATCAACAAGGCAGGTCCTACAGGCCCTAGTTTCTACCTTCTTAACAACACTATCAACAAGGCAGGTCCTACAGGCCCTAGTTTCTACCTTCTTAACAACACTATCAACAAGGCAGGTCCTACAGGCCCTAGTTTCTACCTTCTTAACAACACTATCAACAAGGCAGGTCCTACAGGCCCTAGTTTCTACCTTCTTAACAACACTATCAACAAGGCAGGTCCTACAGGCCCTAGTTTCTACCTTCTTAACAACACTATCAACAAGGCAGGTCCTACAGGCCCTAGTTTCTACCTTCTTAACAGCACTATCAACAAGGCAGGTCCTACAGGCCCTAGTTTTGTTGCACCTGGACCACTGTTCAGTCGTGTGGTCAGGTGCCACAAAGAGAACTTGCAATTGGCTCAGAACAGGGCAGCACGGCTGGCACTTGGATCTATACAGAGAGCTAACATGAATAATATGCATGTAAATCTCTCCTGGCTCAAAGTGGAGGAGAGATTGACTTCATGTTGAATGCACCAAGCTGTCTGTCTAAACTACTGGCACACAGCTCGGACACCCATGTATACCCCACAATACATGCCACAAGAGGTCTCTTCACAGTCCCCAAGTCCAGAACAGACTATGGCATAGGCACAGTACTACATAGAGCCATGACTACATGGAACTCTATTCCACATCAAATAACTGATGCAAGCAGTGAAATTAGATTTTCTTTAAACAAATAAAAAATACACCTTATGGAACAGCGGGCTGTGAAGAGACACACACAGGCACAGACACATGCATACAAACACACAATAACATATGCACTATACACACACATACACATGGATTTTGGGTTGTAGATATGTGGTAGTAGAGTAGGGCCCCGAGGGAACACATTTAATGTGTTGTGAAATCTGTTGTAAATGTTTTGTAATGTTTTAAAAATGGTAGAACTGCCTTCATTTTGCTGGACCCCAGGAAGAGTAGCTGCTTCCTTGGGAGGAACTAATGAGGATCCATAATAAACCCCAGGAAGAGTAGCTGCTTCCTTGGGAGGAACTAATGGGGATCCATAATAAACCCCAGGAAGAGTAGCTGCTTCCTTGGGAGGAACTAATGGGGATCCATAATAAACCCCAGGAAGAGTAGCTGCTGCCTTGGCAGGAACTAATGAGGATCCATAATAAACCCCAGGAAGAGTAGCTGCTTCCTTGGGAGGAACTAATGGGGATCCATAATAAACCCCAGGAAGAGTAGCTGCTTCCTTGGGAGGAACTAATGGGGATCCATAATAAACCCCAGGAAGAGTAGCTGCTGCCTTGGCAGGAACTAATGGGGATCCATAATAAACCCCAGGGAGAGTAGCTGCTGCCTTGGCAGGAACTAATGAGGATCCATAATAAACCCCAGGAAGAGTAGCTGCTGTCTTGGCAGGAACTAATGCGGATCCATAATAACTACAAATACTAATATTCATACACTACTCCTGGGTGAAATACACGTCAACGCAAACGGAATTTGAGGTGTGCTTGATTTAGCTTGGAGTTTGGGACGGTTTTTGTACTACAAAGCAAGCACACGTCAAATATTTGACCCAGGTGTGTCAGATGATTTCCGTGTGTGTCCATCTCACCTGTCCGTGCTAGTATAGATGAGTCACTGCTCATGCCTCTGCTCCTGCTCACCACCTCCATCTTGTACAGCGTCCCTGGGACCAGACCAGAGAAGGAGCACGCCTGGGTCCCGGCCTCCACCGTCTGTCGACCACGCAGCGTCTCGTCAACGTTATACAGGAACAGGTCGTAACCGTCCACGTAGCCCTCGGAAGGGCGCCAGATGAAACTCAGACCGCTGGTGTTGGCAGTCATCACGGTCAGACCGTTGACTGCAGCTGGACCTGAGGGAGAGAGAGAGGGAGGGAGAGAGGGAGAGAGAAAGGGAGGGAGAGAGGGAGGAAGGGAAGGAGGTAA
>NW_021823258.1:2050482-2087982 GCF_901001165.1 Salmo trutta
ATGTCTCTGATACAGTAATAATGAATATCTCTGATACAGTAATAATGAATATCTCTGATACAGTAATAATGAATGTCTCTGATACAGTAATAATGAATATCTCTGATACAGTAATAATGAATATCTCTGATACAGTAATAATGAATATCTCTGATACAGTAATAATGAATATCTCTGATACAGTAATAATGAATATCTCTGATACAGTAATAATGAATGTCTCTGATACAGTAATAATGAATGTCTCTGATACAGTAATAATGAATATCTCTGATACAGTAATAATGAATGTCTCTGATACAGTAATAATGAATATCTCTGATACAGTAATAATGAATATCTCTGATACAGTAATAATGAATGTGTCTGATACAGTAATAATGAATATCTCTGATACAGTAATAATGAATGTCTCTGATACAGTAATAATGAATGTCTCTGATACAGTAATAATGAATGTCTCTGATACAGTAATAATGAATATCTCTGATACAGTAATAATGAATATCTCTGATACAGTAATAATGAATATCTCTGATACAGTAATAATGAATATCTCTGATACAGTAATAATGAATATCTCTGATACAGTAATAATGAATATCTCTGATACAGTAATAATGAATGTCTCTGATACAGTAATAATGAATATCTCTGATACAGTAATAATGAATATCTCTGATACAGTAATAATGAATATCTCTGATACAGTAATAATGAATATCTCTGATACAGTAATAATGAATATCTCTGATACAGTAATAATGAATATCTCTGATACAGTAATAATGAATATCTCTGATACAGTAATAATGAATATCTCTGATACAGTAATAATGAATGTCTCTGATACAATAATAATGAATATCTCTGATACAGTAATAATGAATGCGTCTGATACAGGAAAAGTGGTGCTTCTTACGTGTTTGTCCCTCAGCCACGGCCTCCTTGCCATAGATCCCTCCACTGACGGATACGACCCGAACTCGGTACCACTTCCCAGGGGTGAGCTGGTCGAAGAGGTGCCTGGTGGAGCCCTGGGGCATGGAAATATTAGACACTAAGTCATGTCCATCATCCAGGAGCTGGATCTTATAACCCTCGTACACTCCCACTGGAGTCTCCCAGGTCACTGTTAGACTGTGGGTGGTGTGGTCACTGTCTGCCTGGAGCGCTGTCACTCTGGAGGGGACTGGAGAGAGAGAGAAAGAGAGAGAGAGAGAGAGAGAGACAGAGAGAGAGAGAGAGAGAGAGAGAGAGAGAGAGAGATGTTATGTTATGGAGATCAGACAGTAGACAGTTAGACTGTGGGTGGTGTGGTCACTGTCTGCCTGGAGCACTGTCACTCTGGAGGGGACTGGAGAGAAACAGGGAGAGGTTAGACATCACCCATAGTAGTATTCACCCATTGTAGTATTCTTGAACTCTGAACTTGTTCTGAAGGGAATCAGTTTCCAATGATTTTAAGAATTTGACTTTTCCATGATGATGGCAAATGACAATGACAACTGTTGATGAGAATGACAACTGTTGTTCTAATATAATTCAAGCCAAAGCCCTGTGTGTCTTAATGGCTCCAGTTCAAACTATTTGTTATCATACAGGTATATTCTGAGCATTCCCTCTCACATGTTCATCCAGTAGCACTGCTGTTATTGACCAGTGTTCCACTCAGGGACTGAGCTGTCCCTCCCTCCCTCCCTCTCTCCTCCCCCTCTCCTCCCATTCCCTTCCCTCTCCCCCCTCGCCTCCCATTTCCTCTCCTATTCCCCTCCCTCCCTCTCTTCCTCCCCCTCTCCTCCCATTCCCTTCCCTTCCCCCCCCTCGCCTCCCATTCCCTCTCCTATTCCCCTCCCTCCCTCTCTTCCTCCCCCCTCTCCTCCCATTCCCTCTCCCATTCCCCTTCCTCCCCCCTCTCCTCCCATTTCCTCTCCTATTCCCCTCCCTCCCTCTCTTCCTCCCCCCTCTCCTCCCATTCCCTCTCCTATTCCCCTCCCTCCCTCTCTTCCTCCCCCCTCTCTTCCCATTCCCTCTCCCATTCCCCTCCCTCTCCCCCCTCTCCTCCCATTCCCTCTCCCATTCCCCTCCCTCTCTTCCTCCCCCCTCTCCTCCCATTCCCTCTCCCATTCCCCTCCCTCTCCCCCCTCTCCTCCCATTCCCTCTCCTATTCCCCTCCCTCCCTCTCTTCCTCCCCCCTCTCCTCCCATTCCCTCTCCTATTCCCCTCCCTCCCTCCTTCTCACCTGTTCGTCCAGTAGTTGTAGAATTATTGACCAGTATTCCACTCAGGGACTGAACCTCGACCCCATACAGCTGTCCTGGTATCAGACCCTGAAAGTCCAGCTCTGTGACGTGTTTGGGGACAGGTCTGGTCTCCAGAAGGTGTCCTCCTTGGGATAGGGACACAGTGTACATGTCCACGTCCCCATCACCAGAGGTCCAGGACACCCTCAGGCTGGCAGCCTGGTCCCCTGGCCGGGCATGGAGGTTCCTCACCTGGCTGGGGACTGGGGGGTTTGAGAGAGAAGGCAGAGAGACAGGAGTGAAGGGAGGGGGGATGGAAGAGAATGGAGATGGGTCAGAATGTGGCACAATGTGGATCACTTATATATAAATAAGTTGAAGACTGGCCGAAAAACAATGTTGTGTTTTTGCTTTTTACATTTTTACATGATGTTCTACAGAATGAAGTGATAACAAAAGGTTATACTGTTGTTTTAGCTGAAATACCTGTGACAGAAATGCTATGAAACGCAATGGGAGGTTATTTGGAAAACCAACCCGGGCAGCTGCCCACTCTGCTTCCCTACTGACCTGTCCTGCCCTCGATGAACTGCGGTCTCTGGTTGGGTCCGCTGAAGGTGGACACCACGATCTTGTACAGGCGTCCCGGGGTGAGCGAGGCCAGGCGGTGGTCACGGGCCTCGTTGCCCAGGGTTACGGGCGGGTAAACCCGCGTGTCGTTGAAGAGGATCTGGACCTCGTAGTGATCAACATCCCCCAGCGCTGGAGACCATGTGACCACCAGATCACCTGTACCACTGTCACCCAGGGCCAGGCGCCGCACCGCAGAGGGGACTACGGAGACAGTCAAATAGAACTTTATTTAAAGATTTCAACTATTCACACTACACCAAAGGGCTCAATGGTTTCGTTGGCTGAGGGGAATTTGACCCATAATGCTCACTAGTTTAAGGTTAACTTTGCGCTGCCAAAATGTTACTGAATGTGATCGTAGGTACAATTCCCATGCGCTGAATTCTAGATTTCACACCTACAAATTCTTCCAAATAAGTTGTATATTGGTTTTCCATGGACTTGGCCACACAGAACACTCAGCAGTACAGCATTCTACTTAAACCTTCTACCAACCCTGCAGCAGCAATAGACAGAATCATAGAATGTAGTTAATAGACTGACATGTTCTCCCGTCAGTAGAAACACTGGACTGGTACTCTCCGCTCCAGGTGCTGACAGTGACCGTATAAAGCCTCCCGGGAACCAGAGAGCTGAACACACAGTCGTTCTGCGACCGCGCCACCGTCTGGTTCTGGACGACCGTGTTGTTGTACTTAATGACCACCTCGTAACGGTCCAAGTCTCCGGCCGCATGACGCCAGTAGACTTTCAGGAAGTCGTCCCTGGCAGAGTGGATGGCGTTGGGGTTCTGGACACTGGAGGGTTCTGGGTAGAGAGAGGGGTAGAAGAGATGTCATGAGGTCAAGAGGTCAAGTAGGATGTGAGGTGTTTTTCATTAAACACAACACTGTTGTTATTTTAAGAGATACACATTTTCTCCAAAAGATTTTCCTCCAAATGTTCCCTACCAACTTGTCTCCTAGATCACCAGAAAAAAAATCCATATTAACACATTCATCCATGTAACTATATACAGTGAATTCAGACCCCTTGACTTTTTCCACATTTTGTTACATTACAGCCTCATTCTAAAATGTAATGAATAGTTTTTTCCCCTCATCGATCTACACACAATACCCCATAATGGAAAAGCAAAAACAGGTTTTTACACATTTTTGCTAATTTATAAAAAATGTACAACTGGATTAACACATTTAAATAAGTATTCAGACCCTTTACTCAGTACTTTGTTGAAGCACCTTTGGCAGTGATTACAGCCTTGAGTCTTCTTGGGTATGATGCTACAAGCTTGGCACACCTGTATTTGGGGAGTTTCTCCCATTCTTCTCTGCAGATCCTCTCCAGCTCTGTCAGATTGGATGAGGAGCATCGCTGCACAGCTATTTTCAGGTCTCTCCAGAGATGTTCGATCGGTTTCAAGTCTGCGCTCTGGCTGGGCCACTCAAGGACATTCAGAGACTTGTCCCGAAGCCACTCCTGCTCTGTCTTGGCTGTGTACTTAGGGTTGTTGTCCTGTTGGAAGTTGAACCTTCACCCCAGTCTGAGGTCCTGAGCGTTCTGGAGCTGGTTTTCATCGAGGATCTCACTGTACTTTGCTCCGTTCATCTTTCCATTGATCTTGACTAGTCTCCCAGTCCCTGCTGCTGAAAAACATCCCCACAGCATGATGCTGCCACCGCCATGCTTCACTGTAGGGATGGTATCAGGTTTCCTCCAGATGTGATGCTTGGCATTCAAACCAAAGAGTTCAATTTTGGTTTCATCAGCAGAGAATCTTGTTTCTCATGGTCTGAGAGTCTTTAGGTGCTTTTTGGCAAACTCCAAGCAAGCTGTCATGTGCCTTTTACTGAGGAGTGGCTTCTGTATAGCCACACTAGCATAAAGGCCTGATTGGTGGAGTGCTGCAGAGATGGTTGTCCTTCTGGAAGGTTTTCCCATCTCTACAGAGGAACTTTTATTTTTAATTAAACCTGTTTTCGCGTTGTCATTATGGGGTATTGTACGTAGATTGATGTGAGGAAATGTTATTTTAATACATTTTTGAATAAGGCTGTGATGAAACAATGTGCAAAATGTCAAGTGGTTTGAATACTTTCAGAACGCACTGTAAACAGAGTGATAGATGGTGATCAAGATGAGGGGCCCAAGAGACAGTGTGTGCATGCGTGTGTGTTGGTTTGTAATGCTTGCATGTTTGTGTGTTGGTTTGTAATGCTTGCGTGTGTGCGTGTGTGTGTGTGTTGGTTTGTAATGCTTGCGTGTGTGCGTGTGTGTGTTGGTTTGTAATGCTTGCGTGTGTGCGTGTGTGTGTGTGTTGGTTTGTAATGCTTGCGTGTGTGCGTGTGTGTGTGTGTTGGTGTGTGTGTGAGACCTACGTGTACGAGCCGTCACCACCGTGTTGTTCTGGAAGCTGCCGCTGCGGGTTGCTATGGAGACGGTGTACAGCCTCCCTGACTTGAGGGAGTTAAACACACACTCTGGGCTTGCCTTAGAAACCACCAGGTTGTGTACGGTTCTGTCGCGGTCCTTCAGTAGGACCAGGTAACTGTCCACATCTCCGACCGCTGGCTGCCACGACACCCCCAGGAAGTCTGGACGACCGTTGTTACTGACCATAACTTCTCTGACCGCAGCTGGTACTGAGGAGAGAAGGAGGGGGGGCAGAGACCGGTCATCGACAGACAGGACACAGAGACACACATGTTAGAGATAGAAGTCTGGACGATTGTTGTTACTGACCGTAACCTCTCCGACCACAGCTGTCACTGAGAAGAGACAGAAGGACGAAACGGTTGTGAGGTCGATTGGGTTAAAATCCTTTCGACCCCAAAACTGTGTTGCCTGCTGAGCTAAAGAGTATGGCTTCATGTTGTTTGGCTTACATGAATTACTCCTACAACACAGCATTGATGATTTGAATTGAATCGACTGAGTTGATTAAATATGGCATTTAACGTGACATTCAGATACCCACTGTGACGGGAAAGGTTTAGTTCAAGTGTCCTTTGTTATTATCTCGTTAGCTGAAAGTTAGCCCAAAGTTGTCTGAATGTTATCTGAAAGTGGTGTTTGTTTTCATCAACCCTTGGCCCCCGGACTCTGAAGTTAATTAAAAGGAGGAAGTGGTGGGGCCCAAAATAGCCAGAACTTTCCTGGGGAAGACAATTGAGATCGGACAAGGAAGTCTTTGAACGGGACCTTGGAGAGTTTTTTTTGTAGTTGACACAAAGCTTCCTGAACATTCCAGACATTCTCTTTTGTATTGGAAAACAATATTATATTGCTCTCTCTCTCTGAGATAGTATCTTATAATTAAAGTTGGTTAACAATCACCATAACAATGACACCCACCCTTATACAACACATCTCTAAGTATAGAATAAAGCACACCTGGCCTTCACTATATTACATACACACATATCCAGCCGTAATGGACAAGACTACCAGGAAGAACATACAGAACAACCCCCAAAACAAACGCCTGGCTTACGTGTCGGTCAGGTGATGTTAATGTGGACGATACATTTGAGTAAATGCATAAAGATGAACTGTTCCTAATATTTAACTTACCAGTGCGTCCCTCAGCCACGGCCTGCTTCGACACCATCCCACCACTGACAGTACTGACCACCAGCCTGTAGGAGGCACCAGGCCTGAGGTCACTGAGCTGCAGAGAGGTGGTGTTGGCTGGGACGGTGTGGTTCTGTACTGCCTGGTTGTTGTGGAGGAGCTCCAGGCTGCAGTAGTCCAGGTCTCCAGGGGGGAGTTCCCAGCTGGCCTGTAAACTGTCCACGTGGCCCTGGCTGCTCAGGTGGACACGCCTCACCTCCATAGGTACTGCAGACAGACAGGCTCAGTTACTGTCAGTCTCCATTTGAAAAATTAAGCTTATTTTATCTAGGCAGGCTCATTATTATCCTTTGTGTGTTAGGCTTCATCTGAAGACTCCATTTTGTGAAGAAAATAAACTGAGACAAAGTAAAAACATCTCTGTACATGCTGCCTCAAAGTCTGATTGGATAAATACAGTGTTACCATAGAGATGACCTCAGCTACAAAGGGACAGTATCATTGAGTCCAACTGATTGGATAAATACAGTGTTACCATAGAGATGACCTCAGCTACAAAGGGACAGTATCATTGAGTCCAACTGATTGGATAAATACAGTGTTACCATAGAGATGACCTCAGCTACAAAGGGACAGTATCATTGACTCCAACTGATTGGATAAATACAGTGTTACCATAGAGATGACCTCAGCTACAAAGGGACAGTATCATTGAGTTCCTCTGATTGGATAAATACAGTGTTACCATAGAGATGACCTTAGCTACAAAGGGGCAGTCCCTCTGTTTCAGTGTGTTGTGTATAAATATCCATACAGGTGCTATAGCAACCCTCTCACCTGTCCTCCCTAACACCGACACAGAGCTGTTGAGCTCCCCGCTCTTGGTTGTCACGGTGATGGTGAACACGCGTCCGGGCATGAGCACGTTGAAGGTGCACTCCCTCATGTCACGGGTCAGGTCTCTCGTGGCAACCGTGGCGTTGCCATGGCGGAGTTCCACGGCGTAGCCGTCCCTGGCTGAGTTGTGGGCGTGACTCCACAGGGCGCTGAGGGAGGTCTCGTCAGCATGGCGGATATGGAGCTCTGAGACGGGCTTAGGAGCTGGGAGAGAGACAGGGAGGAGAGAGAGAGAGAGAGTGGGTGGGTTAGAGTAAGGGAAAGAGAGAAAGAGAGAGAGAGAGAAAAGAGAGAGAGAGAGAGAGAGAGAGAGAGAGAGAGAGAGAGAGAGAAAAAAGAGAGAGAGAGAGAGGGGGCGGGGTGGATTAAGGGAAAGAGAGAAGGGGAGAAAGAAGGTTTGCAGAAATAGAGAGAACAATGAGATGAAGAGTCATGATGATGTCATGAGTTCTCTTATCATTCTTGCTGATGCCAGCATCTTCCTCCTACTCCTTTCAGTTGTTGTGTAGCCTACCCATTCCTCTGTGGCAGTACTCCACAGTGCCTTGCTCCCCAGTGCTTTCCACCATGACCCCAGCCCTGTAGGTCCTCCCAGGGACCAGTCCCAGGCCAGAGAAGGTGTACTCCACCGCCCCTTTCTCCACGGTCCTGTTATCCAGAGTCTGGGTCCCATTTAACAGCAGCACCCTGTACTTATCCCAGTCTCCACCAGGGGGAGCCCACATCACCTTCAGAGAGTTGGAGTCATCCAGCGCCACCATAGAGAGCTGGGACACTTTACCTGGGACTGGGACAGAGAGAAGAAGAAAGACCAGTTAAAGGCACAGTCTGGAGTATTTCATTTTGTTCATTTATATTAGCAGCTCTCAAAAGGCAGGAAGTAAGAACCCTCAAGGCGTCAGCATGCTTCAGTTCGGGCTGGCGCCTTTCCGAACGAACGTGCTCGCATACTCCCTTAAAAGACCTTTGGTTAAAAGGTCTATGAATTTCCTTGAGTAGTACAGTCAGTACCTGTTTGTCCATTTTGAGACGCTGTAAATAGTCTAAAAGAATCAAAGCTCAAACTCAAGAAATCTTTCATTCATTTTGACATTAGTTGTGTAATTTTACATCTAAGTAAGATGTTCGGTGCAGTATTCCTCAATGAAAATATTGGCATAAAAAACAGTCTTCTCTCGTTGAATGACAACAAAGACTTTATTGAAGAATCTCCGCTGTTGACCAATCACCGACGAAGGGTTATAGACTTTGGCTATCCACTTTGGCTTGCCTCCAGAAAAAAAATGTGGTGCCAAAACACCTGAAAAAAAACCTCACCTAACAACAAACCCCCTCACCTAACAACAAACCCCTCACCTAACAACAAACACCTAACCTAACAACAAACCCCTCACCTAACAACAAACCCCTCACCTAACAACAAACCCCTCACCTAACAACAAACCCCTCACATAACAACAAACCCCTAACCTAACAACAACCCCCTCACCTAACAACAAACCCCCTCACCTAACAACAAACCCCTCACCTAACAACAAACCCCTCACCTAACAACAAACCCCTAACCTAACAACAACCCCCTCACCTAACAACAAACCCCCTCACCTAACAACAAACCCCTCACCTAACAACAAACCCCTCACCTAACAACAAACCCCTCACCTAACAACAAACCCCTAACCTAACAACAACCCCCTCACCTAACAACAAACCCCCTCACCTAATAACAAACCCCTCACCTAATAACAAACCCCTCACCTAACAACAAACCTCTCACCTAACAACAAACCCCCTCACCTAACAACAAACCCCCTCACCTAACAACAAACCCCTCACCTAACAACAAACCCCTCACCTAACAACAAACCCCTCACCTAACAACAACCCCCTCACCTAACAACAAACCCCCTCACCTAATAACAAACCCCTCACCTAACAACAAACCCCTCACATAACAACAAACCCCTCACCTAACAACAAACCCCTCACCTAACAACAAACCCCTCACCTAACAACAAACCCCTCACCTAACAACAAACCCCTCACCTAACAACAAACCCCTAACCTAACAACAACCCCCTCACCTAACAACAAACCCCCTCACCTAATAACAAACCCCTCACCTAATAACAAACCCCTCACCTAACAACAAACCCCTCACCTAACAACAAACCCCCTCACCTAACAACAAACCCCCTCACCTAACAACAAACCCCTCACCTAACAACAAACCCCTCACCTAACAACAAACCCCTCACCTAACAACAACCCCCTCACCTAACAACAAACCCCCTCACCTAATAACAAACCCATCACCTAACAACAAACCCCTCACCTAACAACAAACCCCCTCACCTAACAACAAACCCCTCACCTAACAACAAACCCCTCACCTAACAACAAAACCCCTCACCTAACAACAAACCCCTCACCTAACAATAAACCCCCTCACCTAATAACAAACCCCCTCACCTAACAACAAACCCCCTCACCTAACAACAAACCCCCTCACCTAACAACAAACCCCTCACCTAACAACAAACCCCTCACCTAACAACAAAACCCCTCACCTAATAACAAACCCCTCACCTAACAACAAACCCCCTCACCTAATAACAAACCCCCTCACCTAACAACAAACCCCTCACCTAACAACAAACCCCCTCACCTAATAACAAACCCATCACCAACAACAAACCCCTCACCTAACAACAAACCCCCTCACCTAACAACAAACCCCTCACCTAACAACAAACCCCTCACCTAACAACAAAACCCCTCACCTAACAACAAACCCCTCACCTAACAATAAACCCCCTCACCTAACAACAAACCCCTCACCTAACAACAAACCCCCTCACCTAACAACAAACCCCCTCACCTAACAACAAACCCCTCACCTAACAACAAACCCCTCACCTAACAACAAACCCCCTCACCTAATAACAAACCCCTCACCTAACAACAAACCCCCTCACCTAATAACAAACCCCCTCACCTAACAACAAACCCCTCACCTAACAACAAACCCCCTCACCTAACAACAAACCCCTCACCTAACAACAACCCCTCACCTAACAACAAACCCCTCACCTAAGAACAAACCCCCTCACCTAACAACAAACCCCCTCACCTAATAACAAACCCCCTCATCTAACAACAAACCACCTCACCTAACAACAAACCCCTCACCTAACAATAAACCCCCTCACCTAACAACAAACCCCCTCACTTAACAACAAACCCCCTCACCTAACAACAAACCCCCTCACCTAATAACAAACCCCTCACCTAACAACAAACCCCCTCACCTAATAACAAACCCCCTCACCTAACAACAAACCCCTCACCTAACAACAAACCCCCTCACCTAATAACAAACCCCCTCACCTAACAACAAACCCCTCACCTAACAACAAACCCCTCACCTAACAACAAACCCCTCACCTAAGAACAAACCCCCTCACCTAACAACAAACCCCCTCACCTAATAACAAACCCCCTCATCTAACAACAAACCACCTCACCTAACAACAAACCCCTCACCTAACAATAAACCCCCTCACCTAACAACAAACCCCCTCACTTAACAACAAACCCCCTCACCTAACAACAAACCCCCTCACCTAAGAACAAAACATCACCAAATGTCATCATAATATATGCAGGAACTCTTCTGAACACAATGGGCTAATTCTAATCCACTTGATTCATTCATGAATTGTAATCACATAGTTATGATCTTAGACATTATCGAGGCACTCAATGAGCTCTTGCTGAACCCTTAATAACAGAGTGTTTAAATGAAACAGTCACACTTGAAGGGAATTACCATCTCCCCCTTTATCCTCTTGGCTTTAATAGTAGAGGCCCTCTTCAACAGGAAGAGTGCTCCTCTCACCAAACTAAAGGCTTCAGTGGTTTTCTGAGAACACTAATTGTTAGCATGTTAGACCAGGGACAAGAAGTTTTCCTGACCACGACACAGAGATTGTCCTGGTTTACAGATGTTTTCCTGGTTACGCCAACTGTCACCTGTGTTAGCCGAGGCAGTTGATTGGTTGGAGAGCTCTCCGCTCTTGGTGGCAACAGACACCTGATAGGTCCGTCCGGGTGTCAGCTGGTGGAAGAGGGCCTTTGTGGTGTCAGATGACAGGGTCTTCTCCAGAGGGGTGGTTCCAGACGAGGACAGAGTCACCACTATAGAGTCCACATCACCCTGGGGTTGACTCCATGATGCCCTCAAACTGTCCTGGGTGTTATCGTTCTCTAGCTGCAGGTTGGAGACGGCATAGGGCACTGGAGAGGAAGAGAGAGGGGAGGAGAGGGGAGGGAGGGAGGGAGGAGGGAGACGGAGAGAGAGAGGGGAGGAGAGGGGAGGGAGGGAGGGAGGAGGGAGACGGAGAGGGGAGGAGAGGGGAGGGAGGAGGGAGACGGAGAGAGAGAGGGGAGGAGAGGGGAGGGAGGGGAGGATAGAGAGGGAAGGGAGGGAGGGAGGGAGGGAGGGAGGGAGGGAGGGAGGGAGGGAGGGAGGGAGGGAGGGAGAGAGAGAGGGGAGGAGAGGGGAGGGAGGGAGGGAGGAGGGAGACGGAGAGAGAGAGGGGAGGAGAGGGGAGGGAGGGAGGGAGGGAGGGAGGGAGGGAGGGAGAGAGAGAGGGAGAGAGGGAGAGAGGGGCGTGAGGGAGAGAGTGAGGGGGAGAGAGACAGGGGGAGGGAGTGAGAGGGGGAGAGAGAGAGAGAGAGAGAGAGAGGGGAGAAAGAGGGGGTAGAGAAAGATAGAGGGAGAGAGATAGCAAGGGGGAGGGAGGGAGAGATAGAGGGGAGGGAGGGGAGGGAGAGGAAGAGAGAGGGGGGAGGGAGAGGGAGAGAGGGAGGGATAAAGAGGGAGAGAGGGAAAGAGAGAGAGAGAGAGACAAATTCAATCCCTTTTAGACAACTTCTTGGACAAAATGTTTCACTGTAATAGTGAAGGTGTAAACTTCACTATTAGTAGAAATCCTAAACAGTATATTTCACCTCTCAGCTTCCCTATCAAATCAAAAAATGTCAAACAGAAAATCAAAGAAAATGAACAACAATGACAAATGGTTTGATGAAGAATGCAAAAACCTAAGAAAGAAATGGAGAAACCTGTCCAACCAAAAACATAGAAACCCAGAAAACCTGAGTCTACGCCTTCACTATGGTGAATCACTAAAACATAGGAGACCCAGAAAACCTGAGCCTACGCCTTCACTATGGTGAATCACTAAAACAATACAGAAATACACTACGGAAAAAGAACGAACAGCACGTCAGAAATCAGCTCAATGTAATTGAAGAATCCATAGACTCTAACCACTTCTGGGAAAATGGGAAAACTCTAAACAAACAACAACACGAAGAGTTATCTATCCAAAACGGAGATGTATGGGTAAACCACTTCTCCAATCTTTTTAGCTCTATAACAAAGAGCAAACCGCAAAAACAGAAAAAATTATAGCCTAATGTTAACTAGCGTTGAACCTGGTTGGTTATCTACCTGCAGATTCATGCAGGGTATTAACGTTATGAGTTGGGATCATGGTTCATTGTTTAGCTAGCTAGCTACGTGTCTAAACAAAAGACTCCACTATGCAAGTAACACTCTGGATAACATGAAAACAGCCTAACCAGCTCTGCTAGGGTGAGTAAAATGGTCAGAGTGAGGTGTTCTCTCCTTTGTACTGGAAGTAGCTAGCAAGCTAGCCAACGTTGGTCAGTTAGCTTAGGTGCTTGACTGTCGTTGTGAGGTCAGAACAACCCTACTCCTCGGCCAGAGCGTCCAGTGTGCGCTCTGAATGCTACGAGAGCGAAAACGCTCTGAATATACAAATGGACAATCTGACAACGCTCTGAATTTATAAACAGACAATCTGACAACGCTCTGAATATACAAATGGACAATCTGACAACGCTCTGAGTTTGACAATATGACAACGCTCTGAGTTTACAAATGGACAATCTGACAACGCTCTGAGTTTACAAATGGACAATCTGACAACGCTCTGAGTTACGAACGCCCAGAGCACACTCTGGTACCCGTAGTATAAACCAGCCTTTAGTCTTGAAATACATGGCCTCACATGTGAATCCTTAAAGACATGGGTGAGGCTATGGCTTTGGAGGATGTGGACAATGCTGAATGGGTGTAGACAAAGAAGAGCTCTCCAGTAGACGAACCAAAACATTCAAGAGCAATGTTTTCAAAAAGTGAGGTTAAGAGTTGATCAACTTTCAAAGCAGAATTACTTTCCCAATGTTCCTCAACTGCAGCGTATGATACGATCAGGAATCAAGTGCAGGCCGTGTGAAGTAACGATGTGGAGACAAGTACAAAGACAGGTGAAACAGATCAGGGCGTGACAGATATACCATTTTATAGCTCCGAGCCTCTACTTTTATCCAATGTAAAAAAAAAAAGCATTTTGCTACATAAGACCGAATCAAGCCGGTCCTTGTCTATCAGTGTATCAGTGTTTTGTGACTTATCGTGTTTCATGTTTTTTGTGGACCCCAGGAAGAGTAGCTGCTGCTTCTGAATAAGCTAATGGTGATGCTTATAAACCAATAGATAAAGTCAGCCTAAGTCGGAGGTTTACGATGGCTGAATATACTGTGGAAAATTCACACCGATCCTGGACAGTTAAAGACTGACACAGGCTTGGTTGGGTAGGGACTCTGTTGGGAAGGAAACAGGCTTGGTTGGGTAGGGACTCTGTTGTGAAGGAAACAGGCTTGGTTGGGTAGGGACTCTGTTGGGAAGGAAACAGGCTTGGTTGGGTAGGGACTCTGTTGTGAAGGAAACAGGCTTGGTTGGGTAGGGACTCTGTTGTGAAGGAAACAGGCTTGGTTGGGTAGGGACTCTGTTGGGAAGGAAACAGGCTTGGTTGGGTAGGGACTCTGTTGTGAAGGAAACAGGCTTGGTTGGGTAGGGACTCTGTTGGGAAGGAAACAGGCTTGGTTGGGTAGGGACTCTGTTGTGAAGGAAACAGGCTTGGTTGGGTAGGGACTCTGTTGGGAAGGAAACAGGCTTGGTTGTGTAGGGACTCTGTTGTGAAGGAAACAGGCTTGGTTGGGTAGGGACTCTGTTGGGAAGGAAACAGGCTTGGTTGGGTAGGGACTCTGTTGTGAAGGAAACAGGCTTGGTTGGGTAGGGACTCTGTTGGGAAGGAAACAGGCTTGGTTGGGTAGGGATTCTGTTGTGAAGGAAACAGGCTTGGTTGGGTAGGGACTCTGTTGGGAAGGAAACAGGCTTGGTTGGGTAGGGACTCTGTTGTGAAGGAAACAGGCTTGGTTGGGTAGGATCTCTGTTGGGAAGGAAACAGGCTTGGTTGGGTAGGGACTCTGTTGTGAAGGAAACAGGCTTGGTTGGGTAGGGACTCTGTTGTGAAGGAAACAGGCTTGGTTGGGTAGGGACTCTGTTGGGAAGGAAACAGGCTTGGTTGGGTAGGGACTCTGTTGGGAAGGAAACAGGCTTGGTTGGGTAGGATCTCTGTTGGGAAGGAAACAGGCTTGGTTGGGTAGGGACTCTGTTGGGAAGGAAACAGGCTTGGTTGGGTAGGGACTCTGTTGGGAAGGAAGCAGGCTTGGTTGGGTAGGGACTCTGTTGGGAAGGAAACAGGCTTGGTTGGGTAGGGACTCTGTTGGGAAAGAAAGCAGGCTTGGTTGGGTAGGGACTCTGTTGGGAAGGAAACAGGCTTGGTTGGGTAGGGATTCTGTTGGGAAGGAAAGCAGGCTTGGTTGGGTAGGGACTCTGTTGGGAAGGAAAGCAGGCTTGGTTGGGTAGGGACTCTGTTGGGAAGGAAACAGGCTTGGTTGGGTAGGGACTCTGTTGGGAAGGAAACAGGCTTGGTTGGGTAGGGACTCTGTTGTGAAGGAAACAGGCTTGGTTGGGTAGGGACTCTGTTGGGAAGGAAACAGGCTTGGTTGGGTAGGGACTCTGTTGGGAAGGAAAGCAGGCTTGGTTGGGTAGGGACTCTGTTGGGAAGGAAACAGGCTTGGTTGGGTAGGGACTCTGTTGGGAAGGAAACAGGCTTGGTTGGGTAGGGACTCTGTTGTGAAGGAAACAGGCTTGGTTGGGTAGGGACTCTGTTGGGAAGGAAAGCAGGCTTGAGCCCTGTGTCCATACCAGACCCTAACACTCAGTCTTTCCCATACACTCAGAACCACAGGATGCAGGGAGCAGAGGAGAGGTTGGCATCTTCCATATACTCACTATCCCATTATTCGTGTGGGCTGATGACTGTGTGAGAAGCTCAAAGCTTAAAATAAATAGCTGGTCACCAAAGTGCATGCTTTCCTGGAATTTGGTGAATTTCTATTTCTAAATAATGTGATGACTCTAACAAATAGACGTCACGTCGCTGTTACAGATGCTGACGTCATCTAAGGAGAGTCCATTCCAATGAATCCCATATCATGACTGAATCCTTACCTGTCTGTATTTGTCTTGAGGTGGTACTCTGGCGTCCCCCTGCCTCCGTCACCATGGTGATGTTATACACGCGCCCTGGGACCAGGTCGGTGACAATATAGTTTTTAGTGGTGCTCTCCAGAGTCAGGTTCCTCACCACACCCACTCGGTCGGTCAGCAGTAGCCTGAAGCGCTCAGTCCTCCCTGGGCCAGGCTGCCAGGAAACTCCCAGGCTGTCTGAGGTCTCTGATACCTGTAGGCCACTGACTGTGGATGGACCTGAGAGATAGAATGGGCTGTCAGTGACTGAAACAAGATACCATACATCAAGCTAAGTTTAAACAAAAGTCAAGTTGGCAATTCACTTATAAAGCACAGGTAAATGTTTTGATATTCAAGCAAACAAGTTCTTCAACTATATTTCAAAATCTGATCCAAAAGCAGTCACAATGTCAGGGCGGGATCACTGTCATAACAATGGCTACTTAACAGACAAGTTAGATGATCAAAATAATAACTGTTAGACAACATCATCACCAGAGGAGTGGTGCTAGGCAGAACTACACAGAGAACCATGTAGTAGGTCAGGGGAATGACAGGCCAGGGGAATGACAGGCCAGGGGAATGACAGGTCAGGGGAATGACGGGTCAGGGGAACGACGGGTCAGGGGAACGACGGGTCAGGGGAACGACGGGTCAGGGGAACGACGGGTCAGGGGAACGACAGATCAGGGTGAACGACGGGCCAGGGAAATGACGGGTCAGGGGAATGACAGGCCAGGGGAATGACTGTTCAGGGATATGACGGGTCAGGGAAATGACGGGACAGGGGAATGAAGGGTCAGGGGAATGACGGGTCAGGGGAATGACGGGTCAGGGGAATGACGGGGCAGGGGAATGACTGGTCAGGGGAATGACAGGTCAGGGGAATGACAGGTCAGGGGAACGACTGGTCTGGGGAAGGACATATCAGGGGAATGACTGGTCAAAGGAATGACAGGTCAGGGGAATGACGGGTCAGGGGAATGACTGGTCAGGGGAATGACGGGTCAGGGGAACGACGGGTCAGGGGAACGACAGATCAGGGTGAACGACAGGCCAGGGAAATGACGGGTCAGGGGAATGACAGGCCAGGGGAATGACTGTTCAGGAATATGACGGGTCAGGGCAATGACGGGACAGGGGAATGACAGGTCAGGGCAATGACAGGTCAGGGGAATGACAGGTCAGGGGAATGACGGGTCAGGGGAATGACGGGTCAGGGGAATGACAGGACAGGGTGAAAACGAGTCAGGGGAATGACTGGTCTGGGGAATGACTGGTCAGGGGAATGACAGGTCAGGGGAATGACAGGTCAGGGGAATGACTGGTCAGGGGAATGACAGGTCAGGGGAATGACTGGTCAGGGGAATGACTGGTCAGGGGAATGACTGGTCAGGGGAATGACAGGTCAGGGGAATGACAGGTCAGGGGAATGACTGGTCAGGGGAATGACAGGTCAGGGGAATGACAGGTCAGGGGAATGACAGGTCAGGGGAATGACAGGTCAGGGGAATGACTGGTCAGGGGAATGACAGGTCAGGGGAATGACAGGTCAGGGGAATGACGGGTCAGGGGAATGACAGGTCAGGGGAATGACTGGTCAGGGGAATGACTGGTCAGGGGAATGACAGGTCAGGGGAATGACGGGTCAGGGGAATGACAGGTCAGGGGAATGACAGGTCAGGGGAATGACGGGTCAGGGGAATGACGGGTCAGGGGAATGACAGGTCAGGGGAATGACTGGTCAGGGGAATGACGGAAGAACAGCACTGTTACACAATGTTTCGTTAAGAGAGGAGTGACAGCAGGCAGATCTTCACAGAAAGTAGACAGAGCTACAGGTCTTTCCTCTCTTAGAGGAAGGACTGGCATCACTATTATACTATGTCTCATCAGAGGTGTGGTGGTAAATTAAACTACACAGAGGCTGAAGACATTACTGTTACACCGTGTTTCATCAGTCAGAGAAACACAGAAATTCATAGAACTATGACCAGAACAGACCATTAGAGAGACTGAGGCTCTGAGAACAGACCATTAATGAGGCTCTGAGAACAGACCAGTAGAGAGACTCTGAGAACAGATCAGTAGAGAGACTCTGAGAACAGACCAGTAGAGAGACTCTGAGAACAGACCAGTAGAGAGACTCTGAGAACAGACCAGTAGAGAGACTCTGAGAACAGACCAGTAGAGAGACTCTGAGAACAGACCAGTAGAGAGACTCTGAGAACAAACCAGTAGAGAGACTGAGGCTCTGAGAACAGACCAGTAGAGAGACTGAGGCTCTGAGAACAGACCAGTAGAGAGACTCTGAGAACAGACCAGTAGAGAGACTGAGGCTCTGAGAACAGACCAGTAGAGAGGCTCTGAGAACAGACCAGTAGAGAAGCTGGGGCTCTGAGAACAGACCAGTAGAGAGACTCTGAGAACAGACCAGTAGAGAGACTCTGAGAACAAACCAGTAGAGAGACTCTGAGAACAGACCAGTAGAGAGACTGAGGCTCTGAGAACAGACCAGTAGAGAGACTGAGACTCTGAGAACAGACCAGTAGAGGGGTGTGTGGTGGAGATGGCGGAAGGAGATAGGATTGTTTCATGGCTGTTTAAAGTTCTCTGGCCACGGCTTCAGCCCCGGTCAGGCCCCGAGCCCCCGCTAGCCCGCTGGGAGGGGATGATGGGAAGCGAGTGAGGAGAAAAAGGGGACCTTTTAGATGGGTGGGGAGGGGGCAGGAGGCGAGCCCTGACTCCCTATCCCAGGCAGGCAGGCGCCCATTTGGGTGGGTACAGTGGTTCATTGACGAGCCTCTCCTGTGGTGGTACTGACAGAATAGAACAATGACATTCTGGAATGCCAGAATGTCATTGTATTTGGTAGGACGTATTAACATGGCATAGAGCAGCCCCTTTTGTGGCTGATTTCACAGACAATGAAAGTAGACTTCCTAATGTCTACAGTCACATTGGAACGACAAGGATGCATTCATTTATTTTCTTGTAATTAGTTTAAATGTAAGTAGGATAACTCTAGCCATGGATGCTGTAAATTCCACTGTGTTATCTAAATGTTTTCTGTGTTAAAATAGCTCCGGATAACAAGTGATGTTCCATCTGATGGAGGGCATTGTGCCCAGAAAGGGGTGGAGCTTAGTATGATGTACAACGCATTCAGGAAGTATTCAGACTGCTTGACTTGTTCTAAATGATTTGTTACGTTACAGCCTCATCAATCTACACACAATACCCAATAACGACAAAGCAAAACAGGTTTTCTCAAAATTTCTGCATTTATTTTTATTTTTTAAACAACGGAAATGATCAAATTTACATAAGTATTCAGACCCTTTACTCAGTACTTTGTTGAAGCACCTTTGGCAGCGATTACAGCCTTGAGTGTTCTTGGGTATGATGCTACAAGTTGTGCACACCTGTGTTCGGGGAGTTTTTCCCATTCTTTTCTGCAGATCCTCTCAAGCTCTGTCAGGTTGGATGGGGAGTGTCGCTGCACAGCTATTTTAAGGTCTCTCCAGAGATGTTCAAGTCCGGGATCTGGCTGGGCCACTCAAGGAAATTCAGAGACTTGTCTCGAAGCCACTCTTGCATTGTCTTGGCTGTGTGCTTAGTGTCATTGTCCTGTTGGATGGTGAAGCTTTGCCCCAGTCTGAGGTCCTGAGCACTCTGGACCAGGTTTTTATTAACGAGCTCTCTGTACTTTGCTCTGTTCACCTTTCCCTTGATCCTGACTAGTCTCCTAGTCTCTGCCGCTGAAAAACATCCCAACAGCATGATGCTGCCACCACCATTATTCACAGTAGGGATGGTAACAGGTTTCCTCCAGACGTGATGCTTGGCATTCAAGCCAAGAAGTTCAAACTTGGTTTCATCAGACCAGAGAATCTTGTTTCTCATGGTCTGAGAGTCCTTTGGGTGCCTTTTGGCAAACTCCAAGTGGGCTGTCATGTGCCTTTTACTGAGGAGTGGCTTCCGTCTGGCCACTCTACCATAAAGGCCTGATTGGTATTTGTCGAGTGCTGCAGAGATGGTTGCCCTTCTGGAAGGTTCACAGAGGAACTCTGGAGCTCTGTTAGAGTGACCATCGGGTTCTTGGTCACCTCCCTGACCAAGGGCCTTCTCCCCCGATTGCTCAGTTTGGCCCGGTCGGCCAGCTCTAGGACGGGTCTTGGTTGTTCTAAACTTCTTCCATGTAAGAATTATAGAGGCCACTGTGTTCTTGGGGATCTTCAATGATGCAGAAATGTTTTGGTACCCTTCCTCATGTCTGTGGCTCGACACAATCCTGTCTCTGAGCTCTACGGACAATTCCTTCGACCTCATGGCTTGGTTTTTGCTCTGACATGCACTGTCAACTGTGGGACCTTATATAGACAGGTGTGTGCCTTTCCAATCATGTCCAATCAATTGAATTTACCACAGGTGGACTCCAATCAAGTTGTAGAAACATCTGAAGGATGATCATTGGAAACAGGATGCACCAGAGCTCAATTTCGAGTCTCACAATCTCACAGCAAAGGGTATTTCTGTTTTTTATTTTTAATACATTAGCTAAAATATCAAAAAACCTGTTTTCACTTTGTAATTATGGGGTATTGTGTGTAGATTGATGAGGATTTCTATTTATTTAATTGATTTTAGAATAAGGCTCTAATGTAACAAAATAAGGAAAAAGTCAAGGGGTCTGAATACTTTCCGAATGCACTGTATGACCAGGGTCTGTTAAAGGTCTTAGTATGATGTATGACCGGACTAGAGTCTGTTAAAGGTCTTAGTATGATGTATGACCAGACTAGAGTCTGTTAAAGGTCTCAGTATGATGTATGACCAGACTAGAGTCTGTTAAAGGTCTCAGTATGATGTATGACCAGACTAGAGTCTGTTAAAGGTCTTAGTATGATGTATGACCAGACTAGAGTCTGTTAAAGGTCTCAGTATGATGTATGACCAGACTAGAGTCTGTTAAAGGTCTTAGTATGACCAGACTAGAGTCTGTTAAAGGTCTTAGTATGACCAGACTAGAGTCTGTTAAAGGTCTTAGTATGACCAGACTAGAGTCTGTTAAAGGTCTTAGTATGATGTATGACTAGACTAGAGTCTGTTAAAGGTCTCAGTATGATGTATGACCAGACTAGAGTGTTAAAGGTCTCAGTATGACCAGACTAGAGTCTGTTAAAGGTCTTAGTATGATGTATGACCAGACTAGAGTCTGTTAAAGGTCTTAGTATGATGTATGACTAGACTAGAGTCTGTTAAAGGTCTCAGTATGATGTATGACCAGACTAGAGTCTGTTAAAGGTCTCAGTATGACCAGACTAGAGTCTGTTAAAGGTCTTAGTATGACCAGACTAGAGTCTGTTAAAGGTCTCAGTATGATGTATGACCAGACTAGAGTCTGTTAAAGGTCTCAGTATGATGTATGACCAGACTAGAGTCTGTTAAAGGTCTCAGTATGATGTATGACCAGACTAGAGTCTGTTAAAGGTCTTAGTATGACCAGACTAGAGTCTGTTAAAGGTCTTAGTATGATGTATGACCAGACTAGAGTCTGTTAAAGGTCTCAGTATGATGTATGACCAGACTAGAGTCTGTTAAAGGTCTCAGTATGATGTATGACCAGACTAGAGTCTGTTAAAGGTCTCAGTATGATGTATGACCAGACTAGAGTCTGTTAAAGGTCTCAGTATGATGTATGACCAGAGTAGAGTCTGTTAAAGGGGACATAGCATGCTGAGAAGGTCAAGAGCGGTGCTGTGCACCCTAATCGGCCCAGGCCCTGTGAAC
Organism: Salmo trutta; assembly: GCF_901001165.1. Classification (NCBI taxonomy): domain Eukaryota; kingdom Metazoa; phylum Chordata; class Actinopteri; order Salmoniformes; family Salmonidae; genus Salmo; species Salmo trutta. The sequence continues at coordinate 2,072,098 of NW_021823258.1, forward strand.
CAAACATAGTGTCCTGCCCTCCACTCCCACACCCCACCCACAGGACTCCCTGTATCCGTTAGTACAAAGGAACAATGGAGTCAGGAAATAGCTGGGGTGAGGGAGAGAGAGAGAGAGAGTCTGGAAATACACACTTAAGGTCAGATACTTCTGTTCTGGGCCTCTGCCAAGTGTATGTTCACTTATACAGATGTAGGATATTCATTTAAGCAAGTTTGCTACAGCAGGAAAATAATCCTACAGCAACAGGAAAAGTAATTTATTATGTGGATTATAATTAATGGACATTTTTATAGGGGTTGATCCATTTTTTTAGTTTTTTACGTTACGTTAGGGCAAATCAAGTATGACATTTCAAAGGGGAAATTGCAAACTTTAGAATACTTTAAAAAACTAAAATACTCTACAACTTTGCATTTCCTGCTGTGCAGTTCTCAGCAACAAAAGAGGGATCAAATTAAGATCCTACAACTGTAGAGCCATGTGCGGACACACACTTGCAGGCAAACACACATACACCCTCAAGAAAACATGCACACGCACACGCACACGCACGCACGCACGCACGCACGCACACACACACACACACACACACACGCACACACACTTTTACTGGTTTATCACTCTCTCTCAGCAGGGTTTCAGTTCCTGTGGTCATATAAGTGAAGCCGAGGGAAAACCACATGAAATGTAACAAAAAGACTGTATGATGTGATGACAGGCAACAGAGAGCTCTCTCCCTCCTAGGACACAAGTGGAAAAGCCTGTTGCAACAGATAGTAGAATAGGTAACCACACTATGTAACCAAGAGTAGAGGAAACGTGACAACCATAAGAACACAGTCAGAGAAGCTAATGACGTGTGGATTTAAGACATTATAAATGCATTACTCCATAATAAATATCAATGAGAAAGAGTGACTATGAAACACTGATTAAACTATACATCATTTGCTGTACACAAATCATACTATTACATATTGACTTGAAATATACAAATCAATGAGAAAAAAAAACAAATCTATAATCGATTTCCCCCAACATATAATCCCCAACAAAACCCCAACTTACTGGTCTGCAGGGTGACATTGGCCCGTTGTTCATCTGTGGTGGACATGATGTCCAGGGTGTATGATGTTCCAGGTTCTAAACTCACTACCTGGCATTGAAACGTGCTGTTTTCCTCCAGCTCCTCCACACAGTGTGTTACTCCAGAGCTACTGTCCACAGATAACACAGTGAAGTTACAGTCCTGTCCCGCGGTAGTCAGTCTTAACCTTACAGATTCCATACTGCTGTTGGCCTCGGTTACGTTTATGCTACATTTCTGCTCCTCGGCGGCGGCTACACACTGAAAAGATATTATGTAATGTGTCAAAATAACATTGTAAATTATGTGTAAGCTTTGTTGAGACCAAATGTTTTGGTGAAACTCAAAACACAACAGTATCATACAAACAGCAGCTTCTATCTCTCTCTAGCCTACAGTAACATTTCCCAAATAAATGAACAGAAATAAAAATATATAAACTTTTGAAACTTTTTGATGAGACTTTCATCAAGTGGTTCATTGGATATGATGGATGAAATTATAGTTTTCTAGACTTACCAAGAGAATCCCTGATGCCACACAAAGTGTTAAACAAAAAACGTTACATTTCAGCATTTTGATTGTTGGTTTATACATTATTCACGTCCCAAAAAATTTAAATCCAAAAGTGCATAATCCAAAACCATACTCCAAAAGATATGGCAATCAGCAGAACTGCCTCATCCACTTGAGTAAAACTTTAAGTCCTGTGAAGCCTTGCAGTTACAGTGCTCCAAAATCCCCCAGAAATGTTTTTCTTCAGAAATTCAGTACTAAGCACTCCCAGTAGATGTTGTGTGAAGACAACTGATCACAGTTTCACGTTGGAGACTTCCATCCATTCCACCTCGTCCAAACAGTGAGATACTTGAGTCCTTACAGGATATCCTCAACCAGTAGAATGTTTGTATGACTCCAGCTCCAAGCTTCCAAAGCATTCAACCAGACCCCCCCCCCCTAGACTCTAAATAAGGCAACATTACAATACAGAACTTTGGTGGGTATGAGTCAAATAGTGCGCTGTTGATACTTCTGTCTCTATTAGTAAAATTTCAATAAAAATCTTCTTTTTTTAATAGATGTGTTTTAAAATATGTGTCTCTAAACTTTCCCCCTTGGAGAGAGAGAGAGAGAGAGAGAGAGAGAGAGAGAGAGAGAGAGAGAGAGAGAGAGAGAGAGAGAGAGAGAGAGAGAGAGAGAGAGAGAGAGAGAGAGACAGAGGGAGAGAGAGAGAGAGAGAGAGAGAGAGAGAGAGAGAGAGAGAGAGAGAGAGAGAGAGAGAGAGAGAGAGAGAGAGAGAGAGCGAGAGAGACAGAGAGAGACAGAGAGAGAGAGAGAGCGAGAGAGAGAGGGAGGGGGCATCAAAAGTCTTTGTTCTCCAGAAGTACTTTTAGGTAGTCCACTCCTTTTTCCTTCCTGTATGTTTTCTCTCTCTCTCTCTCTCTCTCTCTCTCTGTCTGTCTGTCTGTCTGTCTGTCTGTCTGTCTGTCTGTCTGTCTGTCTGTCTGTCTGTCTGTCTGTCTGTCTGTCTGTCTGTCTCTCTCTCTCTCTCTCTCTCTCTCTCTCTCTCTGTCTCTCTCTCTCTCTCTCTCTCTCTCTCTCTCTCTGTCTCTCTCTCTCTGTCTCTCTCTCTCTCTCACTCTCACTCTCACTCTCACTCTCACTCTCACTCTCACTCTCACTCTCACTCTCTCTCTCTCTCTCTCTCTCTCTCTCTCTCTCTCTGAAGCCTGGCTCGATGAAACCAAAACTTTCAGTAAACCTCAGAGCTCGAAATGTATTTTCTATTCTAGTTCGTTTTCAATTTCCGGCAACTGAGCATAGTCTGTTGGGTATGACAACAACATCAAACCTCAACAACTACAGTTTCCGTTTACATTTTCACAGATCTACAGCGCAGTCTGGAGCCCTGAAATACTGTAGGCATCTGCCATGTTTCAGAGGCTGTGCCTCATTTCACTTTAACACATTTCACAACATTACCATTTTTTAAATGCTGAAGAGAGACAAGGATGAAATTAAAACCAGATCAGTGTGTGATAGTTTGAAACAGTTTCTCTTTATTGGCAGTAAGGACTATAAAGTCAACGTCTTACAGTAGGTATAGTATCAGCAGTTTCATTAGGTACAGTATCATTTTCTGTTTAGGTACAGGGCAGTTTAGTGGCGTCTTCAAGCCGCTATCTGTCTAGCCAAGGAAGTACAACTCTGAACGTAGTACTCTCAAGGTAGTACAACTCTCAACGTAGTACTCTCAAGGTAGTACAACTCTCAACGTAGTACTCTCAAGGTAGTACAACTCTCAACGTAGTACTCTCAAGGTAGTACAACTCTCAACGTAGTACAACTCTCAACGTAGTACTCTCAAGGTAGTACAACTCTCAACGTAGTACTCTCAAGGTAGTACAACTCTCAATGTAGTACTCTCAAGGTAGTACAACTCTCAACGTAGTACAACTCTCAACGTAGTACTCTCAAGGTAGTACAACTCTCAACGTAGTACAACTCTCAACGTAGTACTCTCAAGGTAGTACAACTCTCAACGTAGTACTCTCAAGGTAGTACAACTCTCAAGGTAGTACAACTCTCAACGTAGTACTCTCAAGGTAGTACAACTCTCAACGTAGTACTCTCAAGGTAGTACAACTCTCAACGTAGTACTCTCAAGGTAGTACAACTCTCAACGTAGTACTCTCAAGGTAGTACAACTCTGAACGTAGTACTCTCAAGGTAGTACAACTCTCAACGTAGTACAACTCTCAACGTAGTACTCTCAAGGTAGTACAACTCTCAACGTAGTACTCTCAAGGTAGTCCAACTCTCAACGTAGTACTCTCAAGGTAGTACAACTCTGCACAACACAGGGTACTAGAGTAACATCCAGGAATATTCCATGTACAGTACAGTAATATAGTCAACAGAACACTTCAGAGCTGTCTAAAGTTCATAGTATGGCTTCAGTACTAAACCCTCAGTAAACCACCAAAACAATTACTCAACACAATGTTTTAGTTTTAGCTAAGTTTTAGATTTTAGTTTTGGTCTGTTGTTACACACGCTTTTTGAATAAACACTAAAAGAGTTGGAATACAGATTAATGGCAACATATTTCCTCCGCACCAACAAGTATTTAGTGAACAGATGTCCAGTCGTACAGTAGAAGATAAAAACCCTTTTCCCCTCAGTAGTAGGAACAACACAAACAGCTGTTTGAGGCCTGCACCTCTCCTTGTGTTGCCCTCCAAACATGTACATTTCATTAAAGCATACATACAATATGTACAGCTTATATCAGATATATAAATAGTTACTACTGTGGTTATTATGTCAGACAAAGAGAGAACTAATCACAACATTCAAGTCCATTAGTAGTACATAAGGGAAGAACTCATAGGCTTACATCCTAAACGGCACCCTCTTCTCTAGATAGTTCACTACTTGTGATCAGAGCTCTATGGGCCTGTTCAAATGTAGTGCACTTTAAAGGCTCTAGGGTCCCATTTGGAACGCAGGCCTTTGTCCTCCTGGCTAATATGGCCATTAAGCCCACATAGTGGATAGATACAACTCTACTAACAGTAAACAATATGCACGGACGGTTAACATTTTATGTATTCAAAACCTTTTTTTTTTATCACAAATAATAATACAAAAATCATCCATAAGTACATACAAAAAGTGAAATGTTTCTCAATTCATTGTCACACAACAAACAACAATCTGCATCCTCCTTGATTGAACACTTGCACATTTTCAGCAGCAAGATAGATTCTTATGTGGTCCTTATAGATATGCCTGACCACAATATGTTTAATGGTCCTTATAGATATGCCTGACCACAATATGTTTAATGGTCCTTATAGAAATGCCTGACCACAATATGTTTAATGGCACTTCAGATGTAGTGTATATATTCCTCCATCACGCATATTCATGGTTTGCACCTCCATCACTCGGTCGTGTCATGCCATTGTTATGAACGTTCTCAAGCCGCCCTCTACCGGTGGCATTCTGGACGGAGGCTAACTACTGTTTCGTCAAAATCACACTACAGTGCATGGAAATACGATGATATTGCGAAAGTAGTCAAATATTTAGTAGGAAACAACTTAATGCCAGCGTTACCATGTCTTCAAATGTACTTTAGACATGGCAATGTTGTCATTAGCTAGCAAAGTTTGTCGAAAATAGCTAGCAATGCTAACGTTAGCTAGCTAAAATCCGGTGGCCTCCCGTCAATTTGAGCTAGCTAGTGAAAGTCAATCTGGCGACATTCAACGTTTTCCTACAAATTATTTGCCTCATTTTGAATTTCTTTGTATTTCCAATCCACTGTAATGCGCTTTTGATGAAATCTTCATCAGCGCTCGTTGGCGATGCATTTAATAAAATGCTCAGTCGGGCATCAGTCCAAATTGAACGTTTAAAACAATATTGTGACCAAACATGCAACCCATGAATATAATGTACTTTAAGAGAAGCAGAATGTAGATTATAGACCATCCGGCTATTGAGCACTAAAACCCGAACCTGGAACACATATCACTCTGCTTCCCTACTGTTTCAGTGAAATAGTGATATATTCAGTTTGAGGTTCCAGACTACTAAACTATTCTAAAGCATGATCTGTAGGGAAAGCAGCTTCATGAGAATACCTTTGGCTGTTTGTGGGAATCTTCTTGTGGAGTTAAGGACATGACCTCATAGATGTCTTGTTTGAAGAGGAAGGAGCAGTGGGGGTATTTGTTTTGACTAGAATCCATCCTGAATACTACTCTGCTTCACTAGTGAGACCATAGTGAAATGGAGCGCTACTCAAGATGGATTCCAAGCTAGTAATTGTGCAACTCACTTCAGATTTTCAGGAATTACCAGAAAGGTCTGAAGGGAATCATGTCCAATCTACAGTTGAAGTCGAAAGTTTACATACACTTAGGTTGTTGGAGTCATTAAAAGTCATTTTTCAACCACTCCACAAATGTCTTGTTAACAAACTATAGTTTTGTCAAGTCGGTTAGGACATCTACTTTGTGCATGACACAAGTAATTTTTCCAACAATTGTTTACAGACAGATTATTTCACTTATAATTCACTGTATCACAATTCCACAATTGACTGTGCTTAGAATATTCCAGAAAATGATGCCATGGCTTTAGAAGATTCTGGTAGACTAATTGACATCATTTGAGTCAATTGGAGGTGTACCTGTGGATGTATTTCAAGGCCTACCTTCAAACTCAGTGCCTCTTTGCTTGACATCACGCAAAAATCTAAAGAAATCAGACAAGACCTCAGAAAAAAATTGTTGACCTCCACAAGTCTGGTTCATCCTTGGGAGCAATTTCCAAATAGCTGAAGTTACCACGTTCATCTGTACAAACAATAGTACGCAAGTATAAACACCATTGGGCCACACATTCTGTCTCCTAGAGATGAACGTACTTTGGTGCGAAAAGTGCAAATCAATCCCAGAACAACAGCAAAGGACCTTGTGAAGATGCTGGAGGAAACAGGTACAAAAGTATCTATATCCACAGTAAAATGAGTCCTATATCGGCATAACCTGAAAGGCCGCTCAGCAAGGAAGAAGCCACTGCTCCAAAACCGCCATAAAAAAAGCCTGACTACGGTTTGCAGCTGCACATGGGGACAAAGATCATACTTTTTGGAGAAATGTCCTCTGGTCTGATGAAACAAAAATAGAACTGTTTGGTCATAATGACCATCGTTGTATTTGGAGGAAAAAGGGGGAGGCTTGCAAGCCGAGGAACACCATCCCATCCGTGAAGCACGGGGGTGGCAGCATCATGTTGTGGGGGTGCTTTGCTGCAGGAGGGACTGGTGCACTTCACAAAATCGATGGCATCATGAGGGAGGAAAAATATGTGGATATATTGAAGCAACATCAGTCAAGAAGTTAAAGCTTGGTCGCAAATGGCTCTTCCAAATGGACAATGACCCCAAGCATACTTCCAAAGTTGTGGAAAAATGGCTTAAGGACAACAAAGTCAAGGTATTGGAGTGGCTTGCACAAAGCCCTGACCTCAATCCTATAGAAAATTAGTGAGCAGATTATGAAAAAGCATGTGCGAGCAAGAAGGCCTACAAACCTGACTCACTTACACCAGCTCTGGTGGAGGAATGGGAGGAATGGGCCAAAATTCACCCAACGTATTGTGGGAAGCTTGTGGAAGGCTACCCGAAACGTTTGACCCAAGTTAAACAATTTAAATGCAATGCTACCAAATACTAATTGAGTGTAGGTAAACTTCTGACCCACTGGGAATGTGATGAAAGAAATCAAAGCTGAAATAAATCATTCTCTCTACTATTATTCTAACATTTCACATTCTTAAAATAAAGTGGTGATCCTAACTAACCTAAGACAGGGAATTTTTACTAGAATTAAATGTTAGGAATTGTGAAAAACTGAGTTTAAATAATATTTTGCTAAGGTGTACGTAATCTTACGACTTCAACTGTATGTATTTGGCATTCAGAAGCTACAGTATATCACAGTTTGAAATCAGGGTCAGATAATCCGTGTCTGATTGACCTTATCTTTGTAATAATTGTTTTGTTTCAGAGATAAAGTGTATGGGAATCTATACCATTCAGTCATACAGAGAAACATAATGTCTAAAAGAGTTTACTGTTACACATCAAAACATGATCTTAATATTGTATAAAACTAAAAGTATTATTATTACTATAATTGAATCTATATGATCAACAATTAAACAAAACATGAGTGCACCATTGTCATTTAAACGCAAACGTTTACATTTTGGTAAAGAAAGTAGTCATATAATTATCTGTGATGCTTCAAGGTCCAACGCAGCCGTTTTTATCTCAATTTCAATTAACTGCCTTACTTTTGTAAGGTACTTATTCCAACATCATAGTATGTGAATACATATTAAACACAGAAATAAAATCATGTTTCTGACTGCACTGGGCTTTTAATTTACAAAGAAATATACCTAAGGAGGGATTTGAAAGCTAAGGAATGGAAAATAAATGATTGTCTGAAGAAAAAAAAAATGTTTTGGTAGTAAGATTGATTTACTGATGAAATGTCATGCCATTTCAGAGCCAGTGTAGATCACACAGTAAGTCATAACAGCGAGCTTTGGTATGGAACAACATTGGATCCCACGGCGTCCATGACAGTTCTCTGTGAATAAGGTAGATCTATAGGGTGGCCTATAGCAGGAACAACATTGGATCCCACGGCGTCCATGACAGTTCTCTGTGAATAAGGTAGATATATAGGGTGGCCTATAGCAGGGGGCTGCCAAACTCAATTCCTGAAGGGTCGCGTGTCGGCTGGCTTTTTTTTTTGTTATTTGCTTCCAACTCAGTGTGTATAATGGCCATCCCCATAGCGTAAAGTCCTTTTGATGTGTAGTACCGTGCAGACAGGCCCAGTCGTTCCCTCACCTTTCATACACTGATGTTTCAATGGATAATCAACATGCTATAAGAGGTATACTATATGGCAGAGGGGCAGCTTCTAGTGTGTTACTGAGAGAAAAGCCAACCTCCAATAGAATATAACAGTCTTTAGAATAATACCCTTTGTGTATCAGCACATAGTTAAAAATAAAAAATAAAAATCATAATTCAAAAATATCCTAGTAAAGTCACAAAGACAAGTGTTATTCATTTCGACAACGTACCTTTTGCTTTTTAATAGAAACACCATGGACGATTCAAGGACCACAGACTACCTACCCATCTACTGTAGCACATAGTAGGAAGAGGTCAGAGTGTAGGTATACTACAGAATCAATATCAGGCAATCTGATTGGACAGAGCTGCAGTATCAGAAAGTTTGATTGGACAGAGGCAGGTTGCTCACAACAACGTTTTCAGAAGCAGAGCTTCTCACGAATGACAGGAAGTAGTAGAAGAAGAAGAAGAGGAGGAGGAGGAAAAGGAGGAAGGGAAGAAAGCATACGTTACATTCAGAGACAAAATCACCTGTCCATACCTCCGTCTCTCTCTCTCTGTAAGGTGACTCAATCAGCCAATAGCAGTCCAGGCTGTCCATACATGTCCACAAAGACTAAGCCCTCAAGGACATCTACCATCCAATCGTCACCCAAACATCCACTTCCTCATTAGTCACATGACCTCACAGTCACCAGGTAAGATAGGTCCTTCCCACTAGGGGGAATTAAATTCCACTTCCTGAAATAACCTGGCATGTCCCGTGAAAACTTCCTGGCCTCTGTTCATTGGCCGGTGTCGGTGGAGAGGCGGGTCTCGAAGAGGCTCAAGGCGTGGTGGACAAACTCGTACTGCTCCCCTGTCTGGATCAGGCCTCCTCTGAAAAGACACACAGAGACAAGGCAGCCATTAGAATCACGGCAAAAAGAACAGAATGGACCAGTAACAGTGTCAGCATGTTAGTAACATGCTCTGAAATACAACGAGTGGAAAAGTATTATAATAAACTAAACCTTCCATCAATTGTGGCCATGCTACTGTCTGAAAAATAATGAATCCATCTCACACTTTGACTGAAAAACCTCTCTCTTATTTTAGCGCTGCTGAACATTTGGAACATTAATTACCAATGTTCTGTCTCATAATACATGAACCATTTAGGATTCTCTCCAGCTCATTTAAACCTGTGGTAATTAGTCACGATAAAAGGTCATTTAAACTCTTACTCACTCATCTAAACGGTACAGTGGCAGTTTGCTTCAGTACATTCTGTTCAATGATTAACTAAGCTCAACCAAGGCAACATTATGAAGTCCTTGATACCCTGTTGAGCTGCAGGCTACTGCTTCATCCTAATGGATGAGTGCTTTATCCTGGTACAGACAGGCTGTGGGAGATATTTCAGCTTAAACCCTGTTCAGGCTCAGGGGATGAGTGTGTGTGTGTGTGTGTGTGTGTGTGTGTGTGTGTGTGTGTGTGTGTTTGAAAGAGATACAAACATAATACCACGTTCTGTCCCTCTCTTGTAAGAAAAACACAGTTTCTCATGTACAAGTGTCTGATCATGATTATGTCACACCCACCTACATCCCTCCTCCCATCCATCCTGACTGTCTGTCTGACTGTCCTCACCCAGCCACATCCATCCTGACTGTCTGTCTGACTGTCCTCACCCAGCCACATCCATCCTGACTGTCTGTCTGACTGTCCTCACCCAGCCACATCCATCCTGACTGTCTGTCTGACTGTCCTCACCCAGCCACATCCATCCTGACTGTCTGTCTGACTGTCCTCACCCAGCCACATCCATCCTGACTGTCTGTCTGACTGTCCTCACCCAGCCACATCCATCCTGACTGTCTGTCTGACTGTCCTAACCCAGCCACATCCATCCTGACTGTCTGTCTGACTGTCCTCACCCAGCCACATCCATCCTGACTGTCTGTCTGACTGTCCTCACCCAGCCACATCCATCCTGACTGTCTGTCTGACTGTCCTAACCCAGCCACATCCATCCTGACTGTCTGTCCTCACCCAGCCACATCCATCCTGACTGTCTGTCTGTCCTAAGCCAGCCACATCCATCCTGACTGTCTGTCTGACTGTCCTAACCCAGCCACATCCGTCACGGACACCGACGTCTTGCTTCCAGACAAACTAAACACCTTCTTTGCCCACTTTGAGGATAATACAGTGCCACTGACACGGCCCGCTACCATGGACTGTGGGGCCCCCCTCTCCTTCTCCGTGGCCGACGTGAGTAAGACATTTAAACGTGTTAACCCTCGCAAGGCTGCTGGACCAGACGGCATCCCTAGCCGCGTCCTCAGAGCATGCGCAGACCAGCTGGCTGGTGTGTTTACGGACATATTCAATCTCTCCCTATCCCAGTCTGCTGTCCCCACATGCTTCAAGATTTCCACCATTGTTCCTGTACCAAAGAAGGCGAAGATAACTAAATGACCATCGCACCGTAGCACTCACTTCTGTCATCATGAAGTGCTTTGAGAGACTAGTCAAGGATCATATCACCTCCACCTTACCTGCCACCCTAGACCCACTTCAGTTTGCATACCGCCCCAACAGGTCCACAGACGACGCAATCGCCATCACACTGCACACTGCCCTATCCAATCTGGACAAAAGGAACACTTATGTAAGAATGCTGTTCATTGACTACAGCTCAGCATTCAACACCATAGTACCCTCCAAGCTCATCATTAAGCTGGAGGCCCTGGGTCTGAACCCCGTCCTGTGTAACTGGGTCCTGGACTTTCTGACGGGCCGTCCCCAGGTGGTGAAGGTAGGAAACAACATCTCCACTTCGCTGATCCTCAACACTGGGGCCCCACAAGGGTGCGTTCTCAGCCCCCTCCTGTACTCCCTGTTTACCCATGACTGCGTGGCCATGCACGCCTCCAACTCAATCATCAAGTTTGCAGACGACACAACAGTAGTGGGCTTGATTACCAACAACGATGAAACAGCCTACAGGGAGGAGGTGAGGGACCTCGGAGTGAGGTGTCAGGAAAACAACCTCTCACTCAACGTCAACAAAACAAAGGAGATGATCGTGGATTTCAGGAAACAGCAGAGGGAGCAGCCCCCTACCCACATCGATGGGACAGTAGCGGAGAAGGTGGAAAGTTAAGTTCCTGGGTGTACACATCACGGACAAACTGAAAGGGTCCACCCGCGGAACAGCACCTCTTCAACCTCATGAGGCTGAAGGAATTTAGCTTGTCACTGAAAACCCTCACAAACTTTTACATGATGCACAATTGAAAGCATCCTGTTGGTCTGTATCACCGCCTGGTATGGAAACTGCACCGCCATCAACCGCAAGGCTCTCTAGAGGGTGGTGCGGTCTGCACAACGCATCACCGGGGGCAAACTACCTGCCCTCCAGGACACCTACACCACCCGATGTCACAGGAAGGCCAAAAAGATCATCAAGGACAACAACCACCCGAGCCACTGCCTGTTCACCCCGCTTCCATCCAGAAGGCGAGGTCAGTACAGGTGCATCAAAGCTGGGACCGAGAGACTGAAAAACAGCTTCTATCTCAAGGCCATCAGACTGCTAAACAGCCATCACTAACTCAGAGAGGCTGCTGCCTACACTGAGACCCAATCACTGGCCACTTTAATAAATGAATCACTGGTCACTTTAATAATGTTTACATATCTTATATTACTCATCTCATATGTATATACTGTACCTATTACCATCTATTGCATCTTGCCTATGCCGCTCGGCCATCGCTCATCCATATATTTATATGTACGTAGTCTTATTCCTTCCCATTAGATGTGTATTAGGTAGTTGTTGGGGAATTGTTAGATTACTTGTTAGATATTACTGCACTGTCGGAACTAGAAGCACAAGCATTTCGCTACACTCACGTTAACATCTGCTAACCATGTGTATGTGACCAATAACATTTGATTTGATTTGATCCATCCTGTCTGTCTGTCTGTCTGTCTGTCTGTCTGTCTGTCTGTCTGTCTGTCTGTCTGTCTGTCTGTCTGTCTGTCTGTCTGTCTGTCTGTCTGTCTGTCTGTCTGTCTGTCTGTCTGTCTGTCTGTCTGTAATCACTGATGGTCATTAGAGCAACACAAACACAGTAGCATACAAGCAGGAATGAGGACATGGCTTTATCATCACCAGGTGTAGGTAACTCACCTGTCAGCTGTAAACATATTGTACTACATTGGACCTATTCCACATACTGTCTAATACTCCAGGTGTAGGTAACTCACCTGTCTGCTGTAAACATATTGTACTACATTGGACCTATTCCACATACTGTCTAATACACCAGGTGTAGGTAACTCACCTGTCAGCTGTAAACATATTGTACTACATTGGACCTATTCCACATACTGTCTAATACACCAGGTGTAGGTAACTCACCTGTCCGCTCTGAGCTGACACACAATCCCCAGCACATCCACCACTCCCTCCAGCTCCAACTGACGGCAGCCTATCGTCGTGGCGATGAAGCAGCCCGTTCGGCCAATCCCTGCGCTGCAGTGTACGATGACGGGTCCCTGCGATGGGGAGCCCGTCCTGTCCTCCTCCACGTCTCTCATCAGCTGGAGCAGGGGCTGGGCACTGTCTGGGGTCTTATGGTCCGGCCATGACGTGTACCAGTAGTGCTTCACCACACGACTCTGGGCCCCTTGCTGTGAAAGTAAGATCAAGATTGTGGTTTCAGTCTAACTTAAAGTAACTGTCCAGTGTTTACAGATTTCTATGAAATATGACGTGTAATCAATGACAATGTGAGTGAAATAGTTTTCCTTCTAAAAATATTTAATAAATTATGTTAATAAGCAGCTTTTCTGTTTTGGAATGATGTGGGTGTACCCCAACAACAGAATAGTGTGGGTGTATACCAGTCATAAAAAATATTAATGCGAGTAGATCGATGATTGGCCAGTTCATCCTCTTCAGGAGGATGACATCATCCTCTATGAGAAAATAGCAAGCATTTTGTAAACGGTCTGTTTGAGATAAATGTTTGAGGTGGGTTTTTTTTAAGTGTTTTATTTTCTCCAATTTATGCTTTGGTCACAAATACAAATAGGGCCTATAGGATGAGTCAACAACATTATTTGTGTATGAGTCAAGAAAACATGAACTTTTAAAAGTGTAGATTTTCAATGGAGAGTTAAGTGTATAGTAAATAGACAGAAGCGATCCAGTATGGTCATGTGAATAATGGCTTCCAGCACTAAGTGATAAAGTACCTTCAGGATGAGGGTCCTGCAGGTGTAGTTGTCACACTCTGTCACGTTGTTAATGAGCACCTCCACCTTGCCATAGATACCACGCCTCTCTGGCCAGTACAGAACACATTTCTGGAACAGAAATCATTCATCACTACACATGTTATCGTATCACCAATCATTTTTGATCCAGGGTATTAAACCCTTGTCAATATCACATGATAAACAGGATTATGTCATGTAATCCTGTCAAATTTACATGTGTAGAATCACGTACATATTTGTTTATACCTATGGGTTCCTGTGTTTGTGTGTGTGTGTGTGTGTGTGTGTGTTAGGGTTTAATATTTCCCTGGGTATTTAAAAAAAAAATCCATCCCGAGAATAAATCACTTTTCTCCCGGAGTAAACTGGTATTTCCCGCCAAAACCAGAAATGTCATTCTAAAGCATATAAACCATATAAAAATGCTTTATATTTCAATTGATTAGAGCATTGATCAGCATGAAAATTCAAGCCTGATGCTACCTGAGCCTGATGAGCCATATGTTAAAGATATTTTATGAAGATTAGCTGACTGCTTTCTGTCTGGAAACAGCTCTGTCTCAGCTGTCATGAACAGTTTAGATGTCTGGAAACAGCTCTGTCTCAGCTGTCTGGAAACAGCTCTGTCTCAGCTGTCTGGAAACATCTCTGTCTCAGCTGTCTGGAAACACCTCTGTCTCAGCTGTCTAGAAACAGCTCTGTCTCAGCTGTCATGAACAGTTTAACTGTCTGGAAACAGCTCTGTCTCAGCTGTATGGAAACAGCTCCGTTTCAGCTGTCTGGAAACAGCTCTGTCCCAGCTGTCTGGAAACAGCTCTGTCTCAGCTGTCTGGAAACAGCTCTGTCCCAGCTGTCTGGAAACAGCTCTGTCTCAGCTGTCATGAACAGTTTAGCTGTCTGGAAACAGCTCTGTCTCAGCTGTCTGGAAACAGCTCTGTCTGGAAACAGCTCTGTCACAGCTGTCTGGAAACAGCTCTGTCTCAGCTGTCATGAACAGTTTAGCTGTCTGGAAACAGCTCTGTCTCAGCTGTCTGGAAACAGTTTAACTGTCTGGAAAGAGCTCTGTCTCAGCTGTCTGGAAACAGCTCTGTCTCAGCTGTCATGAACAGTTTAGCTGTCTGGAAACAGCTCTGTCTCAGCTGTCTGGAAACAGTTTAACTGTCTGGAAACAGCTCTGTCTCAGCTGTCATGAACAGTTTAACTGTCTGGAAACAGCTCTGTCTGGAAACAGCTCTGTCTCAGCTGTCTGGAAACAGTTTAACTGTCTGGAAACAGCTCTGTCTCAGCTGTCATGAACAGTTTAGCTGTCTGGAAACAGCTCTGTCTCAGCTGTCATGAACAGTTTAGCTGTCTGGAAACAGCTCTGTCTCAGCTGTCTGGAAAGAGTTTAGCTGTCTGGAAACAGCTCTGTCTCAGCTGTCTGGAAACAGTTTAACTGTCTGGAAACAGCTCTGTCTCAGCTGTCATGAACAGTTTAGCTGTCTGGAAACAGCTCTGTCTCAGCTGTCACGATCAGTTTAGCTGTCTGGAAACAGCTCTGTCTCAGCTGTCTGGAAACAGCTCTGTCTCAGCTGTCATGAACAGTTTAGCTGTCTGGAAACAGCTCTGTCTCAGCTGTCTGGAAACAGCTCTGTCTCAGCTGTCACAATCAGTTTAGCTGTCTGGAAACAGCTCTGTCTCAGCTGTCTGGAAACAGCTCTGTCTCAGCTGTCTCGAAACAGCTCTGTCTCAGCTGTCATGAACAGTTTAGCTGTCTGGAAACAGCTCTGTCTCAGCTGTCTGGAAACAGCTCTGTCTCAGCTGTCATAAACAGTTTAGCTGTCTGGAAACAGCTCTGTCTCAGCTGTCTGGAAACAGCTCTGGCTGGAAACAGCTCTGTCTCAGCTGTCTGGAAACAGCTCTGTCTGGAAACAGCTCTGTCTCAGCTGTCTGGAAACAGCTCTGTCTCAGCTGTCTGGAAACAGCTCTGTCTGGAAACAGCTCTGTCTCAGCTGTCTGGAAACAGCTCTGTCTCAGCTGTCTGGAAAAAGCTCTGTCTCAGCTGTCTGGAAACAGCTCT
>NW_021823258.1:2092982-2100482 GCF_901001165.1 Salmo trutta
TAATCTGACTATGCATACCTGTACCGCCAACTTTAATCTGTGATTTAATCTGACTATGCATACCTGTACCACCAACTTTAATCTGTGTTTAATCTGACTATGCATACCTGTACCACCAACTTTAATCTGTGTTTTAATCTGACTATGCATACCTGTACCACCAACTTTAATCTGTGTTTTAATCTGACTATGCATACCTGTACCGCCAACTTTAATCTGTGATTTAATCTGACTATGCATACCTGTACCACCAACTTGAATCTGTGTTTGAATCTGACTATGCATACCTGTACAGCCAACTTTAATCTGTGTTTTAATCTGACTATGCATACCTGTACCACCAATTTTAATCTGTGTTTTAATCTGACTATGCATACCTGTACCACCAACTTTAATCTGTGTTTTAATCTGACTATGCATACCTATACAGCCAACTTTAATCTGTGTTTTAATCTGACTATGCATACCTGTACCACCAACTTTAATCTGTGTTTTAATCTGACTATGCATACCTGTACCACCAACTTTAATCTGTGTTTTAATCTGACTATGCATACCTGTACCGCCAACTTTAATCTGTGTTTTAATCTGACTATGCATACCTGTACAGCCAATTTTAATCTGTGTTTTAATCTGACTATGCATACCTGTACCACCAACTTTAATCTGTGTTTTAATCTGACTATGCATACCTGTACCGCCAACTTTAATCTGTGATTTAATCTGACTATGCATACCTGTACCACCAATTTTAATCTGTGTTTTAATCTGACTATGCATACCTGTACCACCAACTTTAATCTGTGTTTTAATCTGACTATGCATACCTATACAGCCAACTTTAATCTGTGTTTTAATCTGACTATGCATACCTGTACAGCCAACTTTAATCTGTGTTTTAATCTGACTATGCATACCTGTACCACCAACTTTAATCTGTGTTTTAATCTGACTATGCATACCTGTACCGCCAACTTTAATCTGTGTTTTAATCTGACTATGCATACCTGTACAGCCAATTTTAATCTGTGTTTTAATCTGACTATGCATACCTGTACCACCAACTTTAATCTGTGTTTTAATCTGACTATGCATACCTGTACCGCCAACTTTAATCTGTGATTTAATCTGACTATGCATACCTGTACCACCAACTTTAATCTGTGTTTTAATCTGACTATGCATACCTGTACCACCAACTTTAATCTGTGTTTTAATCTGACTATGCATACCTGTACCACCAACTTTAATCTGTGTTTTAATCTGACTATGCATACCTGTACCGCCAACTTTAATCTGTGATTTAATCTGACTATGCATACCTGTACCACCAACTTGAATCTGTGTTTGAATCTGACTATGCATACCTGTACAGCCAACTTTAATCTGTGTTTTAATCTGACTATGCATACCTGTACCACCAATTTTAATCTGTGTTTTAATCTGACTATGCATACCTATACAGCCAACTTTAATCTGTGTTTTAATCTGACTATGCATACCTGTACCACCAACTTTAATCTGTGTTTTAA
Organism: Salmo trutta; assembly: GCF_901001165.1. Taxonomy (NCBI): domain Eukaryota; kingdom Metazoa; phylum Chordata; class Actinopteri; order Salmoniformes; family Salmonidae; genus Salmo; species Salmo trutta. The sequence goes on from NW_021823258.1 coordinate 2,094,515, forward strand.
TCTGACTATGCATACCTATACAGCCAATTTTAATCTGTGTTTTAATCTGACTATGCATACCTGTACAGCCAACTTTAATCTGTGTTTTAATCTGACTATGCATACCTGTACAGCCAACTTTAATCTGTGTTTTAATCTGACTATGCATACCTGTACAGCCAACTTTAATCTGTGTTTTAATCTGACTATGCATACCTGTACAGCCAACTTTAATCTGTGTTTTAATCTGACTATGCATACCTGTACAGCCAACTTTAATCTGTGATTTAATCTGACTATGCATACCTGTACAGCCAATTTTCAGGAAAAGCTGTTTACCTGTTCATTATGAGAGCTCTATCATGTGTAATTTGGGCTCTAACTAAGAGATCACTGTTGTTTTATAACCACAGCATCCACTTGCTTTGGTTTGGGTTCACAATTTAATGTGTTCACAAACAATGGTTAAGAACCCAGAACAGTCCCTGGGCTCACATGCCTGGTGGATGCTGTAATAATTTACCCTGTAACTGGCATTGATCTGTGTGTGTGTGTGTGTGTGTGTGTGTGTGTGTGTGTGTGTGTGTGTGTGTGTGTGTGTGTGTGTGTGTGTGTGTGTGTGTGTGTATGTGTGTGTGTGTGTGTGTGCGCATAACTTACCCTAATGTAGTTGGCGTTGATGTAGCTGCTGAGAGGGTCGAAGGAGCTCTTGGTCCTCAGGATCACTCTGGAATGTGGATCTACAGGAGACAATAGATCTGTTAGTGACTGGAGGGTTCCAGCTAATAGAATCAGATAGATATGTTAGTGACTGGAGGGTTCCAGCTAATAGAATCAGATAGATATATTAGTGACTGGAGGGTTCCAGCTAATAGAATCAGATAGATCTGTTAGTGACTGGAGGGTTCCAGCTAATAGAATCAGATAGATATATTAGTGACTAGAGGGTTCCAGCTAATAGAATCAGATAGATATGTTAGTGACTGGAGGGTTCCAGCTAATAGAATCAGATAGATATATTAGTGACTAGAGGGTTCATTTAGACCCAGCTCACAAGGCTTTGACGGACAGCAGTGTCAGATCATGCATGTGGACAGGTCAGGAAATAACACCCCATCCTGTTTCCTCTCTACTTCTTACTTCAAGATCACTTGCCCTGTCTGGAGTATTCTGTCTGGACTGTTCTGTCTGGACTGTTCTGTCTGGACTGTTCTGTCTGGACTGTTCTGTCTGGACTGTTCTGTCTGAAGTGTTCTGTCTGGATTGTTCTGTCTGGACTGTTCTGTCTGAAGTGTTCTGTCTGGACTGTTCTGTCTGGACTGTTCTGTCTGGACTGTTCTGTCTGAAGTGTTCTGTCTGGATTGTTCTGTCTGGACTGTTCTGTCTGAAGTGTTCTGTCTGGACTGTTCTGTCTGAAGTGTTCTGTCTGGATTGTTCTGTCTGGAGTATTCTGTCTGGACTGTACTGTCTGGACTGTTCTGTCCGGACTGTTCTGTCTGGAGTATTCTGTCTGGAGTATTCTGTCTGGACTGTACTGTCTGGAGTGTTCTGTCTGAAGTGTTCTGTCTGGACTGTTCTGTCTGGACTGTTCTGTCTGGACTGTTCTGCCTGGACTTCTCTGTCTGAAGTGTTCTGTTTGGACTTCTCTGTCTGGACTGCTCTGTCTGTACTTCTCTGTCTGAAGTGTTCTGTCTGGACTGTTCTGCCCGGACTGTTCTGTCTGAAGTGTTCTGTCTGGACTGTTCTGTCTGAAGTGTTCTGTCTGGACTGTTCTGTCTGGAGTATTCTATCTGGAGTATTCTGTCTGGACTGTACTGTCCGGACTGTTCTGTCTGAAGTGTTCTGTCTGGACTGTTCTGTCTGGAGTGTTCTGTCTGAAGTGTTCTGTCTGAACTTCTCTGTCTGAAGTGTTCTGTCTGGACTGTTCTGTCTGGACTGTTCTGTCTGGACTGTTCTGTCTGGACTGTACTGTCTGGACTGTTCTGTCTGGACTGTACTGTCTGAAGTGTTCTGTCTGGACTGTTCTGTCTGAAGTGTTCTGTCTGAAGTGTTCTGTCTGGACTGTTCTGTCTGGAGTGTTCTGTCTGGAGTGTTCTGTCTGGACTTCTCTGTCTGAAGTGTTCTGTCTGGACTGTTCTGTCTGGAGTGTTCTGTCTGGACTTCTCTGTCTGAAGTGTTCTGTCTGGACTTCTCTGTCTGATGTGTTCTGTCTGGACTTCTCTGTCTGAAGTGTTCTGTCTGGACTTCTCTGTCTGAAGTGTTCTGTCTGAAGTGTTCTGTCTGGACTGTTCTGTCTGGAGTGTTCTGTCTGGAGTGTTCTGTCTGGACTTCTCTGTCTGATGTGTTCTGTCTGGACTTCTCTGACTGAAGTGTTCTGTCTGAAGTGTTCTGTCTGGACTTCTCTGTCTGGAGTGTTCTGTCTGGAGTGTTCTGTCTGGAGTGTTCTGTCTGATGTGTTCTGTCTGGACTTCTCTGTCTGAAGTGTTCTGTCTGGACTTCTCTGTCTGAAGTGTTCTGTCTGAAGTGTTCTGTCTGGACTTCTCTGTCTGGAGTGTTCTGTCTGAAGTGTTCTGTCTGGACTTCTCTGTCTGGAGTGTTCTGTCTGGACTTCTCTGTCTGAAGTGTTCTGTCTGGAGTGTTCTGTCTGGAGTTTTCTGTCTGGAGTGTTCTGTCTGGACTTCTCTGTCTGATGTGTTCTGTCTGGACTTCTCTGTCTGGAGTGTTCTGTCTGGAGTGTTCTGTCTGGACTGTTCTGTCTGGACTGTTCTGTCTGGACTGTTCTGCCTGGACTGTTCTGTCTGGAGTGTTCTGTCTGGAGTGTTCTGTCTGGACTGTTCTGTCTGGACTGTTCTGCTTAGCAACATTGAGGTCGACCAGCCTGCTGTAAACAACAATATATCATGCACTGCAGAGAATTTTTGTGTGTGTCTCTGTGTCTGTGTGTGTGTGTGTCTGTGTGTGTGTGTGTGTGTGTGTGTGTGTGTGTGTGTGTGTGTGTGTTTGAGCCCATAGGTTGACAATAACAGCCAGTGACAGGTTGACAGTACTGCTGCTGTGTGAGATAGACAGGCCTAATCTACCACGACACGACACTGACCCTCACATTAACACCATGACCTTAGTCTGTGGACCACACAACAGGTTGTGGCTCTGTGGGTGGTCAATTAGTCCTTATAAACTGGGTGGTTACAGCCCTGAATGCTGATTGGCTGAAAGCCGTGGTATATCAGACCGTAGACCATAGGTATGACAAAACTTGTATTTTTACTGTTCCAATTACGTTGGTAACCAGTTTATAATAGCAATAAGGTACCTCGGGGGTTTGTGGTATATGGCCATGTACCACGACTAAGGGGTGTGTCCAGGCACTCCGCGTTGTGTCGTGCTTAAAGAACAGCCCTTAGCCGTGGTATATTGGCCATATTCCACACCCCCTCGGGCCTTATTGCTTAATGAACTGATACATATTAAAAAGCTAATATACTTACTTGGCAGTATTGTCTTGTATCTGTTTTTGGTTCCATGACTGGAAATGTCCATCACCTTTGGATCCACAAAGTTCATTGGGATTTCCTGAACGGACAAACAAAACAGACAAACAAACAAACAATTTAACTCATGAAGCAAGTTGAATCAATTTGTTTAAACAACCCATAAATGTTGAGGTGGATTGTTCCACATAAAAAATGTAATGTCTGTCTGGCCTTGAATAACAGAGTTGATAATCAAGTTGTTGACCACAGGAACACAGCGCTGTTGTGTTAACGTTTTGTTAACGACGAACCCGGCGGGTAGGGTCTGTATGTTGAGCGCCACGTCTCGTAGCTGTGTGTGTGTGTGTGTGTGTGTGTGTGTGTGTGTGTGTGTGTGTGTGTGTGTGTGTGTGTGTGTGTGTGTGTGTGTGTGTTCATTCCACTCACAGCGAACTCTGCGTGTAGCGTCTGTGTGTTGAGCACCACGTCTCGTAGCTGCTGTCTGGACAGGGTCCGGCCGGCTGACTGCAGGTACTCCTGAGTGGCCCTCGCTCTGGGGGTCACCACCCCACAGTTCAGGGGCTCCACCGAGGCCAGTGAGGACATGTCCAGCACCAGGGAGACGTTGGAGCCTCTCCTACAGGACCAAAACACACGTTAACATTGTTGTCTCGTTCTACGTTGATCTGCCTTTACTCACAATGGGTTACTGTGGTGTTTCTATTGACAGATTACGATGCTGATCATAAACAAACAGTATTCTGCCTAGCAACATGGGCAACAGATTACTGTAACTGGCTAATCAAGGGAACACTTGTTGAACTGGACTGGACTATCTTTTAATAAAAAAATGTTGTTCCTCCTCATCTCCTGAAGATAAAATGTTTTGGTCTATTCGCACGTCCACATCAAATCACCTTCTCATTGTTTACCCTGGCCCAATCAGAGGGGGTTAAATATGGCGTCCGGTCCCGGTTGGCTGGGCTTCCAGAACAACAACAAACTGTTAAGAACAAACTCTGGCTAATGACCAATCACCACGGAGACAGGTCTTCCTGACCCCCGCTATAAAACACACACACGCTGCGCGCACATGCACAAATGAATACACACACACGCATACATACAGTATATAGTCTCACACACACGCACACATACACGTCCCTTCTCTTCCTGGTTGTCTTGGACTACTGTCCTCAGTGACAGGAAATTCATCAGATGGATTATCTAACAGAATACTATACTACGTGATGAGTTCTAAATCTCTCTCTCTCTGTCTCTCTCTCTCTCTCTGTCTCTCTCTGTCTCTCTCTCTCTCTCTCTCTGTCTCTCTGTCTCTCTCTCTCTGTCTCTCTCTCTCTCTCTCTCTCTCTCTCTCTGTCTCTCTCTCTCTCTCTGTCTCTCTCTGTCTCTCTCTCTGTCTCTCTGTCTCTCTCTCTGTCTCTCTGTATCTCTCTCTCTCTCTGTCTCTCTCTGTCTCTCTCTCTGTCTCTCTCTCTGTCTCTCTCTGTCTCTCTCTCTGTCTCTCTGTCTCTCTCTGTCTCTCTCTCTGTCTCTCTCTCTCTTTCTTTCTCACTGTCTCTCTTTCTCACTGTCTCTCTCTCTCTGTCACTCTCTCTCTCTCTCTCTCTCTCTCTGTCTCTCTCTCTCTCTGTCTCTCTCTCTCTCTCTCTCTCTCTCTCTTTCTCACTGTCTCTCTCTTTCTCACTGTCTCTCTCTCTCTGTCACTCTCTCTCTGTCTCTGTCTCTGTCTCTCTGTATCTCTGTCTCTCTCTCTCTCTCCATCTCCAAGCTTCAACAATGCAGAGACCAGCATATCTCTGTTTTCTCAGTTGTTGACTCTGAATGCAGAGCACAGACTAAAGGGAATTAGGCTGGCAACTGTGGTCTGCTGTTTTCCAGTCTGGACCAGACATTCAGTGTTGTGTGTCCACTCTGAACTGTGGTCCTGCAACAATCAGCCCCATGGCGGCTCAGGAAGTAGCCAGTTTCCTGTCAGAGAGTCACGCCTTTCCCTTTTGTTCTTCTGGTCTGAGCCCAAATGGCAGTCTATTCAGAGGCAGTGGAGTCACGGGTTAGGGCTGCTGGTACCTGTCACTCTGTACTGTTTTACTTGACAATAACCATAAGGTCATTGGAAGGTCACCACTAGTCACAGCAGAAGATGGCATGTGCATAGTTAGTGACACCACTCAGGTTTCTAAGTGTATATTGTTTAAAATGATAAAGTTGGTGGTTGGAGCCCTGAATGCTGATTGGCTGACAGCCGTAGTATATCAGACCGTATACCATTACGTTGGTAACCAGTTTCTAACAGTAATAAGCAACCTCGGGGGTTTGTGATGTATCCAGAGTAACAGCCCTTAGCCGTGGTATATTGGCCATAAACCACACCCCCTCCGGCCTTATTGCTTAAATATATAATGCTCTTCTTCTTCTTGTCATATAATATATACATTCTAACCTACATTTACATAGAGGAAATACACATTACATTTCCAGACCTGAGCGATATC
>NW_021823258.1:2105482-2112907 GCF_901001165.1 Salmo trutta
GCCCAGTTATAGAGAGAGACCCTCCAGCTCTGGAACAATCAGGCTATAGACTACAGCCCAGTTATAGAGAGACCCTCCAGCTCTGGGACAATCAGGCTATAGACTACAGCCCAGTTATAGAGAGACCCTCCTGCTCTGGGACAATCAGGCTATAGACTACAGCCCAGTTATAGAGAGACCCTCCTGCTCTGGGACAATCAGGCTATAGACTACAGCCCAGTTATAGAGAGACCCTCCTGCTCTGGGACAATCAGGCTATAGACTACAGCCCAGTTATAGAGAGACCCTCCTGCTCTGGGACAATCAGGCTATAGACTACAGCCCAGTTATAGAGAGACCCTCCTGCTCTGGGACAATCAGGCTATAGACTACAGCCCAGTTATAGAGAGACCCTCCTGCTCTGGGACAATCAGGCTATAGACTACAGCCCAGTTATAGAGAGAGACCCTCCTGCTCTGGGAAAGGGGTTAAATGGTTTCAGTCTTTCAACCCAGAAGCATTGTGAGATGATTTAGTGGACAACTGAACCCCCACCACTCATGCTTCTTTTTTTGAGGAGACAAGAACCAGTATTGTCCTTGGCCTTTAATACAGAACGCTCATGGGTTTGGTCCAACACAGATGAACATTGAGTGTCCATATTTAATATCACCACCAGTATCCACTCACCTCTCCTGTAGACACGCGGCAGCCTTCATCCTGAAGGGAGAGGGGTTGGCTGACAGGCAGGGTTTCTGGTGGGCTGGGGGGAGCTGCGGAGGACCACAGCTGGAGCTGGACACAGGGATGGGGACAGGGGTGGTGGGTGGAGGACGGCAGGCTCTGGGTGGAGGTATGGATGTGGGTATACAAGGCGGTGCTGGCTCTGCTTGGACCATGCTGCTAGAGAAGGGGACCTGGGGATTGATAACAAGATAGGTTAGCTTCAGACACATCTTTACTAAAGATAAAACCAGGGCCTGTATTCACAAAGCATCTCAGAGTAGAAAGAAATATGTTTTATTGTCACATAGGTGCAGTGAAATGTGTTGTTTTACACGCTCAGTGCCACACTCCTGAAGTGCCTTGGCACATCAACAGATGTTTCACCTTGTCAGTTCGGGAATTCTAACCAGCGAGCTTTTGGTTACTGGTCCACTGCTCTAACTGCTAGACTACCTGCTGCCCTGTAAGAGTGCTGATCTTGGATCAGTTTGGTCTTTTAGGTCATATTGAATAAGATGATATAGTCAGGCAGGACCTGATCCTAGATCAGCACTCTTACTCTGAGATAATTTATGAATCCAGGTGTATTACACATAACATTATGGTACTGTAGTACATCATGCTACAACTTGGGGGTTCAAATATGTGTTGCATTATGGGAATTGTAGTTAATCTGGCTCCAACCTACCTGGGGCTGGGTCTGGGCTCCGACGGCGTGCAGCGGGACCGGGGGTAGGACGGTGACAGGGGTCAGGTGAAGGTTGCGGCTGGGGAACGCGGGCTTCTCTTTGATCTGCCTGTCAGAATACTCAACCTTCTCCTTTAGACGGTAGAGGACCTGAGAGAGAGGAGAGGAGAGGAGAGGAGAGGAGAGGAGAGGAGAGGAGAGGAGAGGAGAGGAGAGGAGAGGAGAGGAGAGGAGGTGAGGAGAGGAGAGGGTTTAGAGGAGAGGAGAGGAGAGGAGAGGAGGAGAGGAGAGGAGAGGAGAGGAGAGGAGAGGAGAGGAGGGGGTGTAGAGGAGAGGAGAGGGTGTAGAGGAGAGGAGAGGAGAGGACAGGAGAGGAGAGGAGAGGAGAGGAGAGGATGTAGAGGAGAGGAGAGGGTGTAGAGGAGAGGAGAGGAGAGGAGAGGGTGTAGAGGAGAGGACAGGAGAGGAGAGGAGAGGACAGGAGAGGAGAGGAGAGGAGAGGGTGTAGAGGAGAGGAGAGGGTGTAGAGGAGAGGAGAGGACAGGAGAGGAGAGGAGAGGGTGTAGAGGAGAGGAGAGGAGAGGAGAGGGTGTAGAGGAGAGGAGAGGAGAGGAGAGGGTGTAGAGGAGAGGAGAGGAGAGGGTGTAGAGGAGAGGAGAGGGTGTAGAGGAGAGGAGAGGAGAGGGTGTAGAGGAGAGGAGAGGGTGTAGAGGAGAGGAGAGGAGAGGACAGGAGAGGAGAGGAGAGGAGAGGGTGTAGAGGAGAGGAGAGGGTGTAGAGGAGAGGGTTTAGAAGAGAGGAGAGGAGAGGAGGGGGTGTAGAGGAGAGGGTGTAGAAGAGAGGGTGCAGAGGGTGTAGAGGAGAGGAGAGGAGAGGACAGGAGAGGAGAGGAGAGGGGAGGAGAGGAGAGGAGAGGGTGTAGAGGAGAGGAGAGGACAGGAGAGGAGAGGAGAGGGGAGGAGAGGAGAGGAGAGCTTTGATTGCTAGATGAATGAAAGAGCAGTTCACAGCAAACCTTATGGACATCACAACACTTCCTCATTCTTTCTTTGTGTTGTCAGTCACCTCAGGTGTCCTGCCTGCTTACAATGAGTCTCCACTGGTCTCATTTCCAGGTGATTAGCGTTACGGCAGAGCTAATTTTGGAGTTCTAATGTCACTGAGGCCCTGAGGTTGCATGACCTCAGAGGACCCACCAGCCACAGAGAGAGAGAGCAGTGAGACCTGGATGTGCCTGGATGTGAAACATAGTTCTGTTGGAGATGGCTGAGTGATATAGTGAACAACATGTACAACAACATGGGAGATGGCTGAGTGATATAGTCAACATGTACAATAACATGGGAGATGGCTGAGTGATATAGTGTACAACATGTACAACAACATAGGAGATGGCTGAGTGATAGTGTACAACAACATGGGAGATGGCTGAGTGATATAGTCAACATGTACAATAACATGGGAGATGGCTGAGTGATATGGGGTACAACATGTACAACAACATGGGAGATGGCTGAGTGATATAGTGAACAACAACATGGGAGATGGCTGAGTGATATTGTCAACAACATGTGCAACAACATGGGAGATGGCTGAGTGATATAGTGTACAACAACATGGGAGGTGGCTGAGTGATATAGTGTACAACATGTACAACAACATGGGAGATGGCTGAGTGATATAGTATACAATATGTACAATAACATGGGAGATGGCTGAGTGATATAGTATACAATATGTACAATAACATGGGAGATGGCTGAGTGATATAGTGAACAACAACATGGGAGATGGCTGAGTGATCTAGTATACAACAACATGGGAGATGGCTGAGTGATCTAGTATACAACAACATGGGAGATGGCTGAGTGATATAGTATACAACAACATGGGAGATGGCTGAGTGATATAGTGTACAACAACATGGGAGATGGCTGAGTGATATAGTATACAACAACATGGGAGATGGCTGAGTGATCTAGTATACAACAACATGGGAGATGGCTGAGTGATATAGTGTACAACAACATGGGAGATGGCTGAGTGATATAGTATACAACAACATGGGAGATGGCTGAGTGATCTAGTATACAACAACATGGGAGATGGCTGAGTGATATAGTATACAACAACATGGGAGATGGCTGAGTGATATAGTGTACAACAACATGGGAGATGGCTGAGTGATATAGTATACAACAACATGGGAGATGGCTGAGTGATATAGTATACAACAACATGGGAGATGGCTGAGTGATATAGTGTACAACAACATGGGAGATGGCTGAGTGATATAGTGTACAACAACATGGGAGATGGCTGAGTGATATAGTATACAACAACATGGGAGATGGCTGAGTGATCTAGTATACAACAACATGGGAGATGGCTGAGTGATCTAGTGTACAACAACATGGGAGATGGCTGAGTGATCTAGTATACAACAACATGGGAGATGGCTGAGTGATCTAGTGTACAACAACATGGGAGATGGCTGAGTGATCTAGTATACAACAACATGGGAGATGGCTGAGTGATCTAGTATACAACAACATGGGAGATGGCTGAGTGATCTAGTATACAACAACATGGGAGATGGCTGAGTGATCTAGTATACAACAACATGGGAGATGGCTGAGACAACAACATGGGAGATGGCTGAGTGATCTAGTATACAACAACATGGGAGATGGCTGAGACAACAACATGGGAGATGGCTGAGTGATCTAGTATACAACAACATGGGAGATGGCTGAGTGATCTAGTATACAACAACATGGGAGATGTCGCCCTCCTGTGGAATCCAGTAATGTTGCATGTCCTCTTTGAGCTCATAACAGTTTAGTAACAACAGCTAATGCATGGAATGAATTGTAGGCATACCAAGCAAAATGTAAACACAGGACAGCATAACTTCCTGCTAAATAAAGGTTACAGAAATACACAGAAATACCCCTGTAAGACATGCAAAAGCCCACTTCCTGCTAAATAAAAGTTACAGAAATACCCCTGTAAGACATGCAAAAGCCCACTTCCTGCTAAATAAAGGTTACAGAAATACACAGAAATACCCCTGTAAGACATTCAAAAGCCCACTTCCTGCTAAATAAAAGTTACAGAAATACCCCTGTAAGACATTCAAAAGCCCACTTCCTGTGCATTAGCATGTTGTTCCTGTTAGGAAGAACAGATAACAACCTGAACTAGGAACTAGGGGTCATATCCTGGCTGTGTCCTAAGGGCCCTGGTCTAAAATAGTGCACTATATAGGGAATAGAGCTCTGGTCTAAAGTAGTGCACTATATAGGGAATAGGGCTCTGGTCTAAAGTAGTGCACTATATAGGGAATAGGGCTCTGGTCTAAAGTAGTGCACTATATAGGGAATAGGGCTCTGGTCTAAAGTAGTGCACTATATAGGGAATAGGGCTCTGGTCTAAAGTAGTGCACTAAATAGGGAATAGGGCTCTGGTCTAAAGTAGTGCACTATATAGGGAATAGGGCTCTGGTCTAAAGTAGTGCACTATATAGGGAATAGGGCTCTGGTCTAAAGTAGTGCACTATATAGGGAATAGGGCTCTGGTCAACAGTAGTGCCTATATAGGGAATAGGGCTCTGGTCAACAGTATAGTACTATATAGGGAATAGGGCTCTGGTCAACAGTATAGTACTATATAGGGAATAATGTGCTATTTGGGATCCACACAGGATGTGACCCCTGGTTACAGGATGTGATCCCTGGTTACAGGATGTAACCCCTGGTTATAGGATGTGACCATTGGTTACAGGATGTGACCCCTGGTTACAGGAGGTGACCCCTGGTTACAGGATGTGACCCCTGGTTACAGGATGTGACCCCTGGTTACAGGATGTGACCCCTGGTTACAGGAGGTGACCATTGGTTACAGGATGTGACCATTGGTTACAGGATGTGACCATTGGTTACAGGATGTGACCATTGGTTACAGGATGTGACCCCTGGTTACAGGATGTGACCCCTGGTTACAGGATGTGACCCCTGGTTACAGAATGTGACCCCTGGTTACTGTTTGTTTTGACATGATGGACCCACTAACTGACCACATTGCTATTTGGGACACAGCCCTTGTGACCGCTGAACTCTATTAAGTGACACAGCTTTAGGGTTTTAACTGGCTAATCATCCTCAGGCTATCGACCAACCACAGCATCTATCCCAGGGGCTATCAGAGGTCTGATGATGTCATGAGCTTACTAACTGACGACCTCATATCCGCCCACTTCACCCTTCAGCCAATCGGAGTGCTCGGGAATCATGTGTGAGCCAATTAGAGCGCTCTGGGATCATGTGTCAGAGTGGGAGAAAGCCTTCAAATCCTTGACCACAGGCGGTCACAGCTGATCTCTTCAAATCTTCTACAGATCCTCTCTGAGACACACACACACACACACAAACACACACACACACGTACGCACGCACGCACGCACGCACGCACGCACGCACACACACACACACACACACACACACACACACAGACAGCCACGCACAGATCCCATTCACAAAGACACCACCTTTCACAAACAACCTACTGTATCTTCACAGAGGATGTTGACTGACTGTTGCTATGTGTTGACATCAGAAGATGTTGACTGACTGTTGCTATGTGTTGATATGAGAGGATGTTGACTGACTGTTGCTATGTGTTGACAAGGGAGGATGTTGACTGACTGTTGCTATGTGTTGACATCAGAAGATGTTGACTGACTGTTGCTATGTGTTGACAGGAGAGGATGTTGACTGACTGTTGCTATGTGTTGACAGGAGAGGATGTTGACTGACTGTTGCTATGTGTTGACATCAGAAGATGTTGACTGACTGTTGCTATGTGTTGACAGGAGAGGATGTTGACTGACTGTTGCTATGTGTTGACAGGAGAGGATGTTGACTGACTGTTGCTATGTGTTGATATGAGAGGATGTTGACTGACTGTTGCTATGTGTTGACAGGAAAGGATGTTGACTGACTGTTGCTATGTGTTGACAGGAGAGGATGTTGACTGACTGTTGCTATGTGTTGACAGGAGAGGATGTTGACTGACTGTTGCTATGTGTAGACAGGAGAGGATGTTGACTGACTGTTGCTATGTGTTGACAGGAGAGGATGTTGACTGACTGTTGCTATGTGTTGACAGGAGAGGATGCTGACTGACTGTTGCCATGTGTTGACAGGAGAGGATGTTGACTGACTGTTGCTATGTGTTGATATGAGAGGATGTTGACTGACTGTTGCTATGTGTTGACAGGAGAGGATGTTGACTGACTGTTGCTATGTGTTGATATGAGAAGATGTTGACTGACTGTTGCTATGTGTTGACAGGAGAGGATGTTGACTGACTGTTGCTATGTGTTGACAGGAGAGGATGTTGACTGACTGTTGCTATGTGTAGACAGGAGAGGGTGTTAGCTTTAGTTCTGTGCTAGCGATAGAGGTTATTGACACAGACTCACATGGAGTCAGTCACCCTAAAATAAACTACCTCAGATATCCTGAGATCTCTGCCTCTTTGGCTGAGTGGAACTAATTCATCATTCATGTCAAACAGCTTGAGCAGCAGTGTTTCTGTGTGTGTGTGTGTTTGTGTGTGTGTGTGTGTGTGTGTGTGTGCGTGCGTGCGTGTGTGCGTGGGCGTGTTTGTGTGTGCGTGATTGTGTGTGTGTGTGTGTGCGTGCATGTGTGCGCGTGTGCGTACGTGCGTGCGGGCGTGCGTGCGTGTGTGTGTGTGTGTGCAACAAGATCTCACGGTTTTACCCAATTATGACGTTTGTCCACATTTCTCCAAACGTCTAATTTGGAGGTGTTTTGGACACCCTGGATTACTCCACTGCTGTGGCCGACGTCTCGCAGCTGGTTAAGTGTAGACAGTAAGTGTGGATGGTTTAGTTAAGAGTTAAGGTTTGGGGTCAAAACAACCCAAAAAAGCCCACCTACTGCTGGGATTGATCTACCCTCGGAGGCGGAGCTTGCGGCTTACGACAACCCACCATCCCCGCCCAC
>NW_021823258.1:2113007-2143007 GCF_901001165.1 Salmo trutta
GAGAGAGCGAGCGAGACAGAGAGAGCGAGCGAGACAGAGAGAGCGAGCGAGACAGAGAGAGAATGTCATGTGTCTTCTCAGTCATGTTGACACTGGTCTACTACCATCGCTTTAATGTGTTGTTGTTCTGATTAATATTATTGTTGTTGTTAATGGTAATCCCATGTCCACTACTATTATAATTATTGCTGTTGGTCCCACCATTTATTTCTCTCTCTATATATTTTATATATATATAATTTTTAATTTATTTTATTTTTCTATATGTATACTTTGACAATTAAAGTAATAATTAACTTGCCATGTCAATAAAGTCAATTTTGGAGGGAGAGAGAGAGAGAGAGAGAGAGCGAGAGAGAGAGAGAGAGCGAGAGAGACAGAGAGACAGAGAGACAGAGAGACAGAGAGACAGAGAGAGAGAGAGACAGAGAGACAGAGAGACAGAGAGACAGAGAGACAGAGAGACAGAGAGAGAGAGAGAGAGAGAGAGAGAGAGCGAGAGAGAGAGAGAGAGCGAGAGAGACAGAGAGACAGAGAGACAGAGAGACAGAGAGACAGAGAGACAGAGAGACAGAGAGACAGAGAGAGAGAGGAGCAGCCTGTTCTAGGTCTTTCTGGACATCATCTTCAGAACACATCCTGGTACTAATGTCTGTTCCCTGATTCACTACACACACAACACTAACGAGGGAGGGAGGGAGGGAGGGAGGGAGGGAGGGAGGGAGGGAGGGAGGGAGGGATGAGAGAAAAGAGGGAAAGAGGGAGGGAAAGAACCAAATGATATGTTGTGAGTGATGGAGGTCTTTCAGATCTTTAGGGCTGTGATGAAAAACACGCCCAACTCTCGGTGAAAAACAACAAGCTAACAAACTACCTAACACAGAGCATAAAGCCCAACACAGAGGAACCATTAGGACTAATAACACAGAGCATAAAGCCCAACACAGAGGAACCATTAGGACTAATAACACAGAGCATAAAGCCCAACACAGAGGAACCATTAGGACTAATAACACAGAGCATAAAGCCCAACACAGAGGAACCATTAGGACTAATAACACAGAGCATAAAGCCCAACACAGAGGAACCATTAGGACTAATAACACAGAGCATAAAGCCCAACACAGAGGAACCATTAGGACTAATAACACAGAGCATAAAGCCCAACACAGAGGAACCATTAGGACTAATAACACAGAGCATAAAGCCCAACACAGAGGAACCATTAGGACTAATAACACAGAGCATAAAGCCCAACACAGAGGAACCATTAGGACTAATAACACAGAGCATAAAGCCCAACACAGAGGAACCATTAGGACTAATAACACAGAGCATAAAGCCCAACACAGAGGAACCATTAGGACTAATAACACAGAGCATAAAGCCCAACACAGAGGAACCATTAGGACTAATAACACAGAGCATAAAGCCCAACACAGAGGAACCATTAGGACTAATAACACAGAGCATAAAGCCCAACACAGAGGAACCATTAGGACTAATAACACAGAGCATAAAGCCCAACACAGAGGAACCATTAGGACTAATAACACAGAGCATAAAGCCCAACACAGAGGAACCATTAGGACTAATAACACAGAGCATAAAGCCCAACACAGAGGAACCATTAGGACTAATAACACAGAGCATAAAGCCCAACACAGAGGAACCATTAGGACTAATAACACAGAGCATAAAGCCCAACACAGAGGAACCATTAGGACTAATAACACAGAGCATAAAGCCCAACACAGAGGAACCATTAGGACTAATAACACAGAGCATAAAGCCCAACACAGAGGAACCATTAGGACTAATAACACAGAGCATAAAGCCCAACACAGAGGAACCATTAGGACTAATAACACAGAGCATAAAGCCCAACACAGAGGAACCATTAGGACTAATAACACAGAGCATAAAGCCCAACACAGAGGAACCATTAGGACTAATAACACAGAGCATAAAGCCCAACACAGAGGAACCATTAGGACTAATAACACAGAGCATAAAGCCCAACACAGAGGAACCATTAGGACTAATAACACAGAGCATAAAGCCCAACACAGAGGAACCATTAGGACTAATAACACAGAGCATAAAGCCCAACACAGAGGAACCATTAGGACTAATAACACAGAGCATAAAGCCCAACACAGAGGAACCATTAGGACTAATAACACAGAGCATAAAGCCCAACACAGAGGAACCATTAGGACTAATAACACAGAGCATAAAGCCCAACACAGAGGAACCATTAGGACTAATAACACAGAGCATAAAGCCCAACACAGAGGAACCATTAGGACTAATAACACAGAGCATAAAGCCCAACACAGAGGAACCATTAGGACTAATAACACAGAGCATAAAGCCCAACACAGAGGAACCATTAGGACTTCTGTGTGCGTTGTGATCAAAGGTACCCTTCTCTTCTCTGTCAGGTGTAAATCCAGCAGGACAGAGCTTCAAAGAGCTCCTAGACAACTACAACAGAGGATCCATTCACATGAAGGAGATTGTAGTATGTTATGGATGAAAGACTTGCATTGGGCTCAGTGCTACAAACGTAAATATTTATACACCTAGCTGTGACACGCACGTGTGAACGAACGCACGCATGCTTGTACGTACACACACACACACACACACACACACACACACACACACACACACACACACACACACACACACACACATGCACATACACATACACACGTGCACACATACAGGAAGTAGCGCACCTCTGAGGAGACCTCTGTGATGCCGAAGTGACCCAGGCTACGATGCAGGATGTTGATGTTCAGTGATTGGATAACTTCCTCTGCTGGGAGGGGCTCCGTGGCCCCTGGCCTATCAGATGACACATACAGCTCAATGCCATTCTTCCTCTCCTATTGGGGGGGGTAGAGGAGGAAGAGGATGTTAGATAACGCTTAGATTTAATGATATCCACAGACAACCTCACATTAAGCTTGAACTATTGTACAGCGGTGAAGTGGTTTGTGGGATGTGTTGTTATGTAGGTCTGGCCAGTCTGTATTAACCACAACAATCTGTATTCAGTGGAAACTAGTTTAAAGTCATCCTTATCAATGTCTATTGTCAGTAAAGGGTGTTGAATGTGTGTGTGTGTGTGTGTGTGTGTGTGTGTGTGTGTGTGTGTGTGTGTGTGTGTGTGTGTGTGTGTGTGTGTGTGTGTGTGTGTGTGTGTGTGTGTGTGTGTGTGTGTGTCTTACATTGAGTCTGTTGATGTGGAGGTGTCTGGGGGAGATGTCCAGAGCAGCAGCTACCCCCTCTCTGAACCGCTTTAGAAGAGACACGTTTAACCTCCTCACATCAACCTGCAGGTTCTGACAGAGGGAGGGAGGGATGGGGGAGGAAGGGAGGGGGATGGAGGGGGGACAGCAGGGAGGGAGGGAGGCAGGGAGGGAGGGAGGGAGGGAGGGAGAGGAAGGTGGAGAGAGGGGAGAAAGAGAGAGGGGGGAAAGTGTGAGACACACTGACAGCCCAGAGCAGGAGAGAGATATATCACCATGGAAACCAGAGTTGAATTCACAGGGGAGACATCTGGATTGACTGGTGCCAACAAGAGAGTGATTGACTGTGTCCTGAACAGCAAAACATCAGACAGGAACTAGATAGAGACACTCTGTACTGCCTGTTACCTTGCCAACACACACACTGTACACTTACTTCCTACCAAACACTCACAAGATGGGAAATAAACCCTCTCTATAACACTCTGTTACCTCTCTATAACACTCTGTTACCTCTCTATAACACTCTGTTACCTCTCTATAACACTCTGTTACCTCTCTATAATAACACTCTGTTACCTCTCTATAACACTCTGTTACCTCTCTATAACACTCTGTTTACCTCTCTATAACACTCTGTTACCTCTCTATAACACTCTGTTACCTCTCTATAACACTCTGTTACCTCTCTATAACACTCTGTTATCTATCTATAACACTCTGTTACCTCTCTATAACACTCTGTTATCTATCTATAACACTCTGTTATCTATCTATAACACTCTGTTACCTCTCTATAACACTCTGTTACCTCTCTATAACACTCTGTTACCTCTCTATAATACTCTGTTACCTCTCTATAACACTCTGTTACCTCTCTATAACACTCTGTTACCTCTCTATAACACTCTGTTACCTCTCTATAACACTCTGTTACCTCTCTATAACACTTTGTTACCTCTCTATAACACTCTGTTATCTATCTATAACACTCTGTTACCTCTCTATAACGCTCTGTTATCTATCTATAACACTCTGTTATCTATCTATAACTCTCTGTTACCTCTCTATACTAACAGTCTGTTACCTCTCTATAACTCTCTGTTACCTCTCTATAACACTCTGTTACCTCTCTATACTAACACTCTGTTACCTCTCTATAACACTCTGTTACCTCTCTATAACACTCTGTTACCTCTCTATAACACTGTTACCCCTCTATAACACTCTGTTACCTCTCTACACCACTCTGTTACCTCTCTATAACACTCTGTTACCTCTCTATAGTAACACTCTGTTACCGCTCTATAACACTCTGTTACCTCTCTGTAACACTCTGTTACCTCTCTATAACACTCTGTTACCTCTCTATAACTCTCAAATTACCTCTCTATAACACTCTGTTACCTCTCTATAGTAATACTCAGTTAATGCTCTATAACACTCTGTTACCTCTCTATAACACTCTGTTACCTCTCTATAACACTCTGTTACCTCTCTATAACACTCTGTTACCTCTCTATAACACACTGTTACCTCTCTATAACACTCTGTTACCTCTCTATAACACTCTGTTACCTCTCTATAACACTTTGTTACCTCCCTAAAACACTCTGTTATCTATCTATAACACTCTGTTACCTCTCTATAACACTCTGTTATCTATCTATAACTCTCTGTTACCTCTCTATAGTAACACTCTGTTACCGCTCTATAACACTCTGTTACCTCTCTATAACACTCTGTTACCTCTCTATAACACTCTGTTACCTCTATAACACTCTGTTACCTCTCTATAACACTCTGTTACCTCTCTATAGTAACACTCTGTTACCGCTCTATAACACTCTGTTACCGCTCTATAACACTCTGTTACCTCTCCATACTAACACTCTGTTACCTCTCTATAACACTCTGTTACCTCTCTATAACACTCTGTTACCTCTCTATAACACTCTGTTACCTCTCTATAACACACTGTTACCTCTCTATAACACTCTGTTACCTCTCTATAACACTCTGTTACATCTCTACACCACTCTGTTACCTCTCTATAACACTTTGTTACCTCTCTATAACACTCTGTTATCTATCTATAACACTCTGTTACCTCTCTATAACACTCTGTTATCTATCTATAACACTCTGTTATCTATCTATAACTCTCTGTTACCTCTCTATACTAACACTCTGTTACCTCTCTATAACTCTCTGTTACCTCTCTATACTAACACTCTGTTACCTCTCTATAACTCTCTGTTACCTCTCTATAACACTCTGTTACCTCTCTATACTAACACTCTGTTACCTCTCTATAACACTCTGTTACCTCTCTATAACACTGTTACCCCTCTATAACCCTCTGTTACCTCTCTACACCACTCTGTTACCTCTCTATAACACTCTGTTACCTCTCTATAGTAACACTCTGTTACCGCTCTATAACACTCTGTTACCTCTCTGTAACACTCTGTTACCTCTCTATAACACTCTGTTACCTCTCTATAGCACTCTGTTACCTCTCTATAACACTCTGTTACCTCTCTATAGTAACACTCTGTTACTGCTATATAACACTCTGTTACCTCTCTATAACACTCTGTTACCTCTCTGTACTAACACTCTGTTACCTCTCTATAACACTCTGTTACCTCTCTATAACACTCTGTTACCTCTCTATAACACACTGTTACCTCTCTATAACACACTGTTACCTCTCTATAACACTCTGTTACCTCTCTATAACACTCTGTTACCTCTCTATAACACTCTGTTACCTCTCTATAACACTCTGTTACCTCTCTATAACACTCTGTTATCTATCTATAACACTCTGTTATCTATCTATAACTCTCTGTTACCTCTCTATACTAACACTCTGTTACCTCTCTATAACTCTCTGTTACCTCTCTATAACACTCTGTTACCTCTCTATACTAACACTCTGTTACCTCTCTATAACACTCTGTTACCTCTCTATAACACTGTTACCCCTCTATAACACTCTGTTACCTCTCTACACCACTCTGTTACCTCTCTATAACACTCTGTTACCTCTCTATAACACTCTGTTACCTCTCTATAGTAACACTCTGTTACCGCTCTATAACACTCTGTTACCTCTCTATAAAACTCTGTTACCTCTCTATAACACTCTGTTACCTCTCTATAACACTCTGTTACCTCTCTATAACACTCTGTTACCTCTCTATAGTAACACTCTGTTACCGCTCTATAACACTCTGTTACCTCTCTATAACACTCTGTTACCTCTCTATAACCCTCTGTTACCCCTCTATAACACTCTGTTACCTCTCTATAACACTCTGTTACCTCCCTACAACACTCTATTACCTATCTATAATAATACTCTGTTACCTCTCTATAACACACTGTTACCTCTCTATAACACTCTGTTACCGCTCTATAACACTCTGTTACCTCTCTATAACACTCTGTTACCTCTCTATAACACTCTGTTACCTCTCTATAACACTCTGTTACCTCTCTATAACACTCTGTTACCTCTCTATAACACTCTGTTACCCCTCTATAACACTCTGTTACCTCTCTATAACACTTTGTTACCTCTCTATAACACTCTGTTATCTATCTATAACACTCCGTTACCTCTCTATAACACTCTGTTACCTCTCTATAGTAACACTCTGTTAACGCTCTATAACACTCTGTTACCTCTCTATAACACTCTGTTACCTCTCTATAACACTCTGTTACCTCTCTATAACACTCTGTTACCTCTCTATAGTAACACTCTGTTACCGCTCTATAACACTCTGTTACCTCTCTATAACACTCTGTTACCTCTCTATAACACTCTGTTACCTCTCTATAACACTCTGTTACCTCTCTATAACACTCTGTTACCTCTCTATAGTAACACTCTGTTACCGCTCTATAAAACTCTGTTACCTCTCTATAACACTCTGTTACCTCTCTATAACACTCTGTTACCCCTCTATAACACTCTGTTACCTCTCTATAACACTCTGTTACCTCCCTACAACACTCTATTACCTATCTATAATAATACTCTGTTACCTCTCTATAACACACTGTTACCTCTCTATAACACTCTGTTACCGCTCTATAACACTCTGTTACCTCTCTATAGTAACACTCTGTTACCGCTCTATAACACTCTGTTACCTCTCTATAACACTCTGTTACCTCTCTATAACACTCTGTTACCTCTCTATAACACTCTGTTACCTCTCTATAACACTCTGTTACCTCTCTATAGTAACACTCTGTTACCTCTCTATAGTAACACTCTGTTACCGCTCTATAACACTCTGTTACCTCTCTATAACACTCTGTTACCTCTCTATAACACTCTGTTACCTCTCTATAACACTCTGTTACCTCTCTATAGTAACACTCTGTTACCGCTCTATAACACTCTGTTACCTCTCTATAACACTCTGTTACCCCTCTATAACACTCTGTTACCTCTCTATAACACTCTGTTACCTCCCTACAACACTCTATTACCTATCTATAATAATACTCTGTTACCTCTCTATAACACACTGTTACCTCTCTATAACACTCTGTTACCGCTCTATAACACTCTGTTACCTCTCTATAACACTCTGTTACCTCTCTATAACACTCTGTTACCTCTCTATAACACTCTGTTACCTCTCTATAACACTCTGTTACCTCTCTATAACACTCTGTTACCCCTCTATAACACTCTGTTACCTCTCTATAACACTTTGTTACCTCTCTATAACACTCTGTTATCTATCTATAACACTCCGTTACCTCTCTATAACACTCTGTTACCTCTCTATAGTAACACTCTGTTAACGCTCTATAACACTCTGTTACCTCTCTATAACACTCTGTTACCTCTCTATAACACTCTGTTACCTCTCTATAACACTCTGTTACCTCTCTATAGTAACACTCTGTTACCGCTCTATAACACTCTGTTACCTCTCTATAACACTCTGTTACCTCTCTATAACACTCTGTTACCTCTCTATAACACTCTGTTACCTCTCTATAGTAACACTCTGTTACCGCTCTATAAAACTCTGTTACCTCTCTATAACACTCTGTTACCTCTCTATAACACTCTGTTACCCCTCTATAACACTCTGTTACCTCTCTATAACACTCTGTTACCTCCCTACAACACTCTATTACCTATCTATAATAATACTCTGTTACCTCTCTATAACACACTGTTACCTCTCTATAACACTCTGTTACCGCTCTATAACACTCTGTTACCTCTCTATAGTAACACTCTGTTACCGCTCTATAACACTCTGTTACCTCTCTATAACACTCTGTTACCTCTCTATAACACTCTGTTACCTCTCTATAACACTCTGTTACCTCTCTATAACACTCTGTTACCTCTCTATAGTAACACTCTGTTACCTCTCTATAGTAACACTCTGTTACCGCTCTATAACACTCTGTTACCTCTCTATAACACTCTGTTACCTCTCTATAACACTCTGTTACCTCTCTATAACACTCTGTTACCTCTCTATAGTAACACTCTGTTACCGCTCTATAACACTCTGTTACCTCTCTATAACACTCTGTTACCTCTCTATAACACTCTGTTACCTCTCTATAACACTCTGTTACCTCTCTATAACACTCTGTTACCTCTCTATAACACTCTGTTACCTCTCTATAACACTCTGTTACCTCTCTATAACTCTCTGTTACCTCTCTATAACACTCTGTTACCTCTCTATAACACTCTGTTACCTCTCTATAACACTCTGTTACCTCTCTATAACACTCTGTTACCTCTCTATAACACTCTGTTACCTCTCTAAAACACACAGTGTGGGAAAACACAAACAGGAATGGATGAGAAAGAGAGACACACTGCACTATTCACCTCTAAAAGACACAGGGAAATCTGTAACACTTTCCAAGCAGAGCAGAGGAGGCAGGGAATGTCTAAGCTGCATTAGATCTCTACCAACATTACTACATTACCATCCATCCACTGACACTTCTACAATCACTTTCACACTCTGTCTCTCTCCCTTCCTCTCTCTCTCCCTTCCTCCCTCTCTCTCTATCTGTCCCTCTCTGTCCCTCTCTCTCTATCTGTCTCTCTCTCTGTCCCTCTTTCTCTCTCTCTCTCTCTCTCTCTCTCTCTCTCTCTCGCTCTCTCTATTTCTCTTTCTCTTTCTCTCTCTCTCTCTGTCCCTCTCTCTCCCTTCCTCCCTCTCTCTGTCCCTGTCTCTCTGTCCCTTTCTCTCTGTCTCTCTCTCTTTCTCAAGGTGGAACCCCTTCAAAAGAAGGAAAACCACTTTTAGTTAACGTGTCATTTGTTCCAGATGGTGAACTGATTACCTCCAGCTGACCTGGTTTAGTACCAGTCCTAAGGGTCATGCAGTGGTCAGCCCTATAAAGAGGATCCCAGACAGGCCTGGGAACAGTGACCGGCCAGAGAGGTCAAGGTCGAAAGGTCGTGTGTGGGCGCATGTCATCCGTTAAAAATAAGATTTACCCCAATCCCTTATGTCCCCCCCCCCCCCCGTATCCAGCAACATAACCGTTCCACATTCTAAAAGCCTGACTTGAGGAGAAACAAACCCCTCCTGTATCCAGCAACATAACCGTTCCACATTCTAAAAGCCTGACTTGAGGAGAAACAAACCCCTCCTGTATCCAGCAACATAACCGTTCCACATTCTAAAAGCCTGACTTGAGGAGAAACAAACCCCTCCTGTATCCAGCAACATAACCGTTCCACATTCTAAAAGCCTGACTTGATGAGAAACAAACCCCTCCTGTATCCAGCAACATAACCGTTCCACATTCTAAAAGCCTGACTTGAGGAGAAACAAACCCCTCCTGTATCCAGCAACATAACCGTTCCACATTCTAAAAGCCTGACTTGAGGAGAAACAAACCCCTCCTGTATCCAGCAACATAACCGTTCCACATTCTAAAAGCCTGACTTGAGGAGAAACAAACCCCTCCTGTATCCAGCAACATAACCGTTCCACATTCTAAAAGCCTGACTTGAGGAGAAACAAACCCCCCCCGTATCCAGCAACATAACCGTTCCACATTCTAAAAGCCTGACTTGAGGAGAAACAACCCCCTCCTGTATCCAGCAACATAACCGTTCCACATTCTAAAAGCCTGACTTGAGGAGAAACAAACCCCTCCTGTATCCAGCAACATAACCGTTCCACATTCTAAAAGCCTGACTTGAGGAGAAACAAACCCCTCCTTTATCCAGCAACATAACCGTTCCACATTCTAAAAGCCTGACTTGAGGAGAAACAAACCCCTCCTGTATCCAGCAACATAACCGTTCCACATTCTAAAAGCCTGACTTGAGGAGAAACAAACCCCTCCTTTATCCAGCAACATAACCGTTCCACATTCTAAAAGCCTGACTTGAGGAGAAACAAACCCCTCCTGTATCCAGCAACATAACCGTTCCACATTCTAAAAGCCTGACTTGAGGAGAAACAAACCCCTCCTGTATCCAGCAACATAACCGTTCCACATTCTAAAAGCCTGACTTGAGGAGAAACAAACCCCTCCTGTATCCAGCAACATAACCGTTCCACATTCTAAAAGCCTGACTTGAGGAGAAACAAACCCCTCCTGTATCCAGCAACATAACCGTTCCACATTCTAAAAGCCTGACTTGAGGAGAAACAAACCCCTCCTGTATCCAGCAACATAACCGTTCCACATTCTAAAAGCCTGACTTGAGGAGAAACAAACCCCTCCTGTATCCAGCAACATAACCGTTCCACATTCTAAAAGCCTGACTTGAGGAGAAACAAACCCCTCCTGTATCCAGCAACATAACCGTTCCACATTCTAAAAGCCTGACTTGAGGAGAAACAAACCCCTCCTGTATCCAGCAACATAACCGTTCCACATTCTAAAAGCCTGACTTGATGAGAAACAAACCCCTCCTGTATCCAGCAACATAACCGTTCCACATTCTAAAAGCCTGACTTGAGGAGAAACAAACCCCTCCTGTATCCAGCAACATAACCGTTCCACATTCTAAAAGCCTGACTTGAGGAGAAACAAACCCCTCCTGTATCCAGCAACATAACCGTTCCACATTCTAAAAGCCTGACTTGAGGAGAAACAAACCCCTCCTGTATCCAGCAACATAACCGTTCCACATTCTAAAAGCCTGACTTGAGGAGAAACAAACCCCTCCTGTATCCAGCAACATAACCGTTCCACATTCTAAAAGCCTGACTTGATGAGAAACAAACCCCTCCTGTATCCAGCAACATAACCGTTCCACATTCTAAAAGCCTGACTTGAGGAGAAACAAACCCCTCCTGTATGCAGCAACATAACCGTTCCACATTCTAAAAGCCTGACTTGAGGAGAAACAAACCCCTCCTGTATCCAGCAACATAACCGTTCCACATTCTAAAAGCCTGACTTGAGGAGAAACAAACCCCTCCTGTATCCAGCAACATAACCGTTCCACATTCTAAAAGCCTGACTTGAGGAGAAACAAACCCCTCCTGTATCCAGCAACATAACCGTTCCACATTCTAAAAGCCTGACTTGAGGAGAAACAAACCCCTCCTGTATCCAGCAACATAACCGTTCCACATTCTAAAAGCCTGACTTGAGGAGAAACAACCCCCTCCTGTATCCAGCAACATAACCGTTCCACATTCTAAAAGCCTGACTTGAGGAGAAACAAACCCCTCCTGTATCCAGCAACATAACCGTTCCACATTCTAAAAGCCTGACTTGAGGAGAAACAAACCCCTCCTGTATCCAGCAACATAACCGTTCCACATTCTAAAAGCCTGACTTGAGGAGAAACAAACCCCTCCTGTATCCAGCAACATAACCGTTCCACATTCTAAAAGCCTGACTTGAGGAGAAACAAACCCCTCCTGTATCCAGCAACATAACCGTTCCACATTCTAAAAGCCTGACTTGAGGAGAAACAAACCCCTCCTGTATCCAGCAACATAACCGTTCCACATTCTAAAAGCCTGACTTGAGGAGAAACAAACCCCTCCTGTATCCAGCAACATAACCGTTCCACATTCTAAAAGCCTGACTTGAGGAGAAACAAACCCCTCCTGTATCCAGCAACATAACCGTTCCACATTCTAAAAGCCTGACTTGAGGAGAAACAAACCCCTCCTGTATCCAGCAACATAACCGTTCCACATTCTAAAAGCCTGACTTGAGGAGAAACAAACCCCTCCTGTATCCAGCAACATAACCGTTCCACATTCTAAAAGCCTGACTTGAGGAGAAACAAACCCCT
Source organism: Salmo trutta (assembly GCF_901001165.1). Lineage (NCBI taxonomy): Eukaryota > Metazoa > Chordata > Actinopteri > Salmoniformes > Salmonidae > Salmo > Salmo trutta. The sequence goes on from NW_021823258.1 coordinate 2,125,566, forward strand.
CCTGTATCCAGCAACATAACCGTTCCACATTCTAAAAGCCTGACTTGAGGAGAAACAAACCCCTCCTGTATCCAGCAACATAACCGTTCCACATTCTAAAAGCCTGACTTGAGGAGAAACAACCCCCTCCTGTATGCAGCAACATAACCGTTCCACATTCTAAAAGCCTGACTTGAGGAGAAACAAACCCCTCCTGTATCCAGCAACATAACCGTTCCACATTCTAAAAGCCTGACTTGAGGAGAAACAAACCCCTCCTGTATCCAGCAACATAACCGTTCCACATTCTAAAAGCCTGACTTGAGGAGAAACAAACACAGATTCTGTTTTCCAACACAGCTTTCTTTTCTCTCCGTTCTCTTTCCATCTGTGCAGATATGTTGTCCCACCGGTTATCTTTCAGAGGAAGAACACCCACCATCTCTGAGTCATATAATGTGTTCCAAATGGCACCCTATTCCCTATATAGCGCAATACTTTAACCAGGGCCCATTGGGTAGTGCACTATGTAGGGAATAGGATGCCATTTGATAAGGAGCCATAGTTGTATCTCCCCAGGCATCGGCAGAGATGACTATGAAATGTCCATATTTAGACAAAACATTATCCTTAATAACCCTGTCTCCTCTCCAGCTTCCTCCTCTTCCTGTACACTGCCAGGGACTGTCTCCTCTCCAGCTTCCTCCTCTTCCTGTACACTGCCAGGGACTGTCTCCTCTCCAGCTTCCTCCTCTTCCTGTACACTGCCAGGGACTGTCTCCTCTCCAGCTTCCTCCTCTTCCTGTACACTGCCAGGGACTGTCTCCTCTCCAGCTTCCTCCTCTTCCTGTACACTGCCAGAGACTGTCTGTCTCCTCTCCAGCTTCCTCCTCTTCCTGTACACTGCCAGGGGCTGTCTCCTCTCCAGCTTTCTCCTCTTCCTGTACACTGCCAGGGACTGTCTCCTGTCCAGCTTCCTCCTCTTCCTGTACACTGCCAGAGACTGTCTCCTCTCCAGCTTCCTCCTCTTCCTGTACACTGCCAGAGACTGTCTCCTCTCCAGCTTCCTCCTCTTCCTGTACACTGCCAGGGGCTGTCTCCTCTCCAGCTTTCTCCTCTTCCTGTACACTGCCAGGGACTGTCTCCTGTCCAGCTTCCTCCTCTTCCTGTACACTGCCAGGGACTGTCTCCTCTCCAGCTTCCTCCTCTTCCTGTACACTGCCAGGGACTGTCTCCTCTCCAGCTTTCTCCTCTTCCTGTACACTGCCAGGGACTGTCTCCTCTCCAGCTTCCTCCTCTTCCTGTACACTGCCAGGGACTGTCTCCTCTCCAGCTTCCTCCTCTTCCTGTACACTGCCAGGGACTGTCTCCTCTCCAGCTTTCTCCTCTTCCTGTACACTGCCAGGGACTGTCTCCTGTCCAGCTTTCTCCTCTTCCTGTACACTGCCAGAGACTGTCTCCTGTCCAGCTTCCTCCTCTTCCTTGACACTGCCAGGGACTGTCTGCTCTTTCAGGTTCTACGGTTCTAGTTTTCTTTCTGCCTTACTAGCCTCAGGGCTCTGGAGTCCTGGAAAAGAAGGGACATCTTTTTTCTATCTTTAATAAGTGGATAGGGTATGTTTTTATTCCACCTGACTGCTTTCAGACTCTTTAACAGGGCTCTGGAGTCCTGGGAAATAGGGGACATGTCTACAGGAAGAAAGTCAACTCTCTCTCTCTCTCTCTCTCTCTCTCTCGAAATGACATCCAGGGTTTGTGGGTAAATGGAAAAGAAACGACAACCTTTGAATAAATGGCTACCGTCCATGTTTACTGTCTTGGGCCTCCTACAAACAGTGTCTCCTAGTTTTAGAAGAAGAAAGAGGATGTTTTCATTCACCTGACTTCCCTTAGACACTTAACAGGCCCTGGAGGGGTGGGGGTTAGAGGGTTATACTATAATACAGTTACTATAATATATCAGGTTATACTATAATCAGGTTATACTATAATATATCAGGTTATACTATAATATATCAGGTTATACTATAATCAGGTTATACTATAATATATCAGTTATATTACTATAATATATCAGGTTATACTATAATACAGTTACTATAATATATCAGGTTATACTATAATATATCAGGTTATACTATAATATATCAGGTTATACTATAATACAGTTACTATAATATATCAGGTTATACTATAATATATCAGGTTATACTATAATATATCAGGTTATACTATAATATATCAGGTTATACTATAATACAGTTACTATAATATATCAGGTTATACTATAATCAGGTTATACTATAATATATCAGTTATATTACTATAATATATCAGGTTATACTATAATACAGTTACTATAATATATCAGGTTATACTATAATCAGGTTATACTATAATATATCAGTTATATTACTATAATATATCAGGTTATACTATAATATATCAGGTTATACTATAATATAGCAGGTTATACTATAATACAGTTACTATAATATATCAGGTTATACTATAATATATCAGGTTATAATATATCAGGTTATACTATAATACAGTTACTATAATATATCAGGTTATACTATAATCAGGTTATACTATAATATATCAGTTATATTACTATAATATATCAGGTTATACTATAATACAGTTACTATAATATATCAGGTTATACTATAATCAGGTTATACTATAATATATCAGTTATATTACTATAATATATCAGGTTATACTATAATACAGTTACTATAATATATCAGTAACTGTATTATAGTATAATTGTCACGGTTGTCGTCGGTGAAAGAGGACCAAAATGCAGCAGGTACGTGTATGCTCATTTTGACTTTTATTTAATTATCAAAAGAACACTCCAAAAACAACAAAACACGAAAACGAACGAACAACAAAACAGTCTGGCAAAGCCTAGGGCTGAACACAGAACAATCACCCACAACATCAAACACAAACACACCCTCATATATGGGACTCTCAATCAAAGGCAGATAGACAACACCTGCCTTCAACTGAGAGTCCCAACCCCAATTAACCAGACATAGAAACAGACATACTAGACTAGACATAGAATACCAGAACACCAAACAGTACCCAAAAACCCCAGAATACTTAAAGCAAATGCCCTTTAACAAAAACACACCACCCCGAACCACATAAAACAAATACCCTCTGTCACGTCCTGACCAAACTACAATACTAATTAACCCTATACTGGCCAGGACGTGACAATAATAACTGTATTATAGTATAACCTGATATATTATAGTAACTGTATTATAGTATAACCTGATATATTATAGTAATATAACTGATATATTATAGTATAACCTGATTATAGTATAACCTGATATATTATAGTAACTGTATTATAGTATAACCTGATATATTATAGTATAACCTGATATATTATAGTAACTGTATTATAGTATAACCTGATATATTATAGTATAACCTAATATATTATAGTAACTGTATTATAGTATAACCTGATATATTATAGTAACTGTATTATAGTATAACCTGATATATTATAGTAACTGTATTATAGTATAACCTGATATATTATAGTATAACCTGATATATTATAGTAACTGTATTATAGTATAACCTGATATATTATAGTATAACCTGATATATTATAGTATAACCTAAATGACCAGGGGACAAAAACAAAATAAAAACAACAGCACATAGCCAACACAGGAAGTAATGGCGGCTCTAAGGGGTAATTAATGACCAGTAAGGAAACATCCCCTGAGACAGAATCTCCCTCTATCACATCTACTGCGAAGAGTGTTCCCTGTTGATGAACGCTGACCGTGACCCCAGGGACAAGGAGGTCAATAACAGAAGACTGACAGCTCCAGAATATCCTGGATATCGATTTTGTAACAATCTGGCATAACAGCAGACTGTTAGTCCTCCGGCGAGACGGAGACTGCTCTGTTTCCAACATCACTCTACAAGTTACACATAAGTACAGTAGTAGCCATGATATGGACTGGATGTCCACTGCATAGTTAGTCAACACACACACTTTACACACTCCCCAAAGTCCCAAACCAGCTCAACCGGTGAAGCTGCCAGGAGACACAGACAGGTAGAGACGTCTTCTGGCATCTCCTGGAGTGGGCTTTCAGATTCAAGTCCAGTTGGCTAACAAATCCCTTTAGTCGGCCCCCTAGGGTCCTTCAGTTACAGGAATATTCAGAGAGCACTCTGGGACCACAACTCTCCCTGCTACCTCAATAACTCCACAACATTACCACTGGGAATATTCAGAGAGCACTCTGGGACCACAACTCTCCCTGCTACCTCAATAACTCCACAACATTACCACTGGGAATATTCAGAGAGCACTCTGGGACCACAACTCTCCCTGCTACCTCAATAACTCCACAACATTACCACTGGGAATATTCAGAGAGCACTCTGGGACCACAACTCTCCCTGCTACCTCAATAACTCCACAACATTACCACTGGGAATATTCAGAGAGCACTCTGGGACCACAACTCTCCCTGCTACCTCAATAACTCCACAACATTACCACTGGGAATATTCAGAGAGCACTCTGGGACCACAACTCTCCCTGCTACCTCAATAACTCCACAACATTACCACTGGGAATATTCAGAGAGCACTCTGGGACCACAACTCTCCCTGCTACCTCAATAACTCCACAACATTACCACTGGGAATATTCAGAGAGCACTCTGGGACCACAACTCTCCCTGCTACCTCAATAACTCCACAACATTACCACTGGGAATATTCAGAGAGCACTCTGGGACCACAACTCTCCCTGCTACCTCAATAACTCCACAACATTACCACTGGGAATATTCAGAGAGCACTCTGGGACCACAACTCTCCCTGCTACCTCAATAACTCCACAACATTACCACTGGGAATATTCAGAGAGCACTCTGGGACCACAACTCTCCCTGCTACCTCAATAACTCCACAACATTACCACTGGGAATATTCAGAGAGCACTCTGGGACCACAACTCTCCCTGCTACCTCAATAACTCCACAACATTACCACTGGGAATATTCAGAGAGCACTCTGGGACCACAACTCTCCCTGCTACCTCAATAACTCCACAACATTACCACTGGGAATATTCAGAGAGCACTCTGGGACCACAACTCTCCCTGCTACCTCAATAACTCCACAACATTACCACTGGGAATATTCAGAGAGCACTCTGGGACCACAACTCTCCCTGCTACCTCAATACCTCCACAACATTACCACTGGGAATATTCAGAGAGCACTCTGGGACCACAACTCTCCCTGCTACCTCAATAACTCCACAACATTACCACTGGGAATATTCAGAGAGCACTCTGGGACCACAACTCTCCCTGCTACCTCAATAACTCCACAACATTACCACTGGGAATGAGATCTAACATACGAGGAAAACGCCAAGCAAAAGGTCCTTTTTGCAGAGAGACATCTAAACAAATCCACTACCACAAAATAAGGTATCCTTCAACTCCAACTCTGCAACCTTGTTCTTCAATACTCCTCTCTCTATCTCTCTCTCTCTCTCTTTCTGTCTTGCTCTCTCTCTCTCTTTCTTGCTTTCTATCTCTCTTTCTAACTCGTTCTCTCTCTCTCTCTCTCTCTCTCTCTCTCTCTCTTTCAATTTCAATTCAATTCAATTCAATTCGCTTTATTGGCATGATGTAACAATGTACATATTGCCAAAGCTTATTTTGGATATTTACAATATAAAAATGAGAATCAAAATAGTCAACGGGACAACAGTAACAACAATAACCAAGGGTCAAAATAACCATACATTCAACAATAAGCATACAGTAGAGGACATGTGCAGGTTGGTTGGTCTGTCAGACACTGTCCCTCAACTTATGGCAGGCAGCAATGTAGTGCGCTGCCAACCCACAGCTCTCTGCGTCCTCCCCCAACAGGACGGGTAGCCTATCCTCATCAGAGAGGTCTTTAGAACCTTGAATAAGGGTTTCAAATTTGGGAAAATGACACTCTCTAATTGTTTAATATTTTTGACATTTTGTCAGGAAATGCAGCTCCGTCTCAGGTTCTGCTGTTGTGCAGTGGTTGCACAGCCTTTCCTCTACAGGGAGCCAGGTTTTCCTGTGTCTACCCTTCTCAATGGCAAGGCTGTGCTCACTGAGCCTGTACTTTGTCAAGGTTTTTCTAAGGTTTTGATCAGTAACCATGGTCAAATATTTAGCCACGGTGTACTGTCGATTTAGGGCCAGATAGCACTGCATTTTGCTTTGTGCTTGTGCTTGTGTTTTCCAGTAAACAATGTAGTTTTGTTTTGACTGTGTTGTAATTTGGTTTATTCTGATTGATTGGATGTTCTGGTCCTGAGGCTTCAGTGTGTTAGTAGAACAGGTTTGTGAACTCAGCCCCAGGACCAGCTGGATGAGGGGACTCTTTTCTTTGCTCAGCTCTTGGCATTGCAGGGCTTGGTAATGATATGAGAGGGGGTCACTGTATTTTAGATGTTTCCAAAACTTAATTGCTCTTTTTTGAGTTTTTATTATTAGTGGATATTGGCCTAATTCTGCCCTGCATGCATTGTTTGTAGTTTTCCTCTGGACAAGTAGGAGAATCTTACAGAACTCTGCATGTAAGGTTTCAATGGGGTGTTTGTCCCATTTGATGAAATCTTGTTTTGCAAGTGGACCCCACACCTCGCTGCCATAAAGTACAATTGGTTCAATGACATATTCAATTAGTTTTAGCCACATTTTAATAGGTATTTCAATTTGAATTTGCTTTTTAATGGCGTAGAATGTCTTTCTCTCTCGCTCTTTCTTTCTCTCTCTTTCGCTCTCTCTCTCCTGTAAACCAAATGGCCGTTGTTCTTCGGAGATGATGGATAGTGTCAGTGGTAGTGATGGTGGCTACTGTACAGCCCTGGTCAAATGTAGTGCACTAAAAAGGGAACAGGGTGCCACTGGGGAGGTTATGAACATGGCAGGAAGTGGAGGTAGTAGGGCCATTTGGAGGTACGTGGCCCACAGGTGGTGGGAGGCTGGAGGACTGACAAGAGAGGCACACACACACACACACACACACACACACACACACACACACACACACACACACACACACACACACACACACACACACACACACACACACACACACACACACACACACACACACACACACACACACACACACACACACAGTTCTCGTGGATGAACTCTGGACCCCTAGAGAGTGAATTAGAGTTCTGACTCATCCACAGGCTAGGACGAGAGGGATGGAGAGGTGGAGGGAGGGAGGGAGGGAGAGGTGGAGGGAGGGAGGGATGGAGAGGTGGAGGGAGGGAGGGAGGGATGGGAGAGGGAGAGAGGGAGGGATGGTGGGAGGGAGGAAGGGAGGGATGGAGGGATGGAGGGAGGGATGGAGAGGTGGAGGGAGGGAGGGAGGGAGAGGTGGAGGGAGGGAGGGATGGAGAGGTGGAGGGAGGGAGGGAGGGATGGGAGAGGGAGAGAGGGAGGGATGGTGGGAGGGAGGAAGGGAGGGATGGAGGGATGGAGGGAGGGATGGAGAGGTGGAGGGAGGGAGGGATGGAGAGGTGGAGGGAGGGAGGGATGGAGAGGTGGAGGGAGGGAGGCATGGGGGAGGGAGAGAGGGAGAGAGGGAGGGATGGTGGAGGGAGGGAGGGATAGATGGATTATGGAGGGATGAATGGATGGATGGATGGTGGGAGATAAAGGGAGGAATGGAGGGAGCCATCGGAGCCAATCACAGGCAGGTAAGGCACATCCTGTGTCAACAGCCCCTCATCCCCCTGAGCATGCTGAGTAAATACACCATTAGGACGGGCGGGTGGAGTGATATGGAGGGACTACTTTGGGAAAGTAGAGCAAAAATAATCTAGTCTGTTACCTGGCAACTGTCGCTGCCTACTGCGCTGAGAGTTCACAGTGGAGGTTAATATTAAACAGCAGCAGAGGTGGCCTGCCGTTTGGTGTGTGTGTGTGTGTGTGTGTGTGTGTTCCTGTGTGTGGGTGTTTGGTTAGAGTTAATAACTAAATAACATTTGCTCTGCTATTCTAAAGTGGATGTACACAACAATAATAACAACAACATCCCTCCAGTCTGTTCCACATCAATAACCTGTTCATATTCACCATGGAAACATGTTGCTACGGCATCTCTCTGTCCCATTACATTCACATCAATAACCTGTTCATATTCACCATGGAAACATGTTGCTACGGCATCTCTCTGTCCCATTACATTCACATCAATAACCTGTTCATATTCACCATGTAAACAAAACATGTTGCTACGGCATCTCTCTGTCCCATTACATTCACATCAATAACCTGTTCATATTCACCATGGAAACATGTTGCTATGGCATCTCTCTGTCCCATTACATTCACATCAATAACCTGTTCATATTCACCATGGAAACAAAACATGTTACTACGGCATCCCTCTGTCCCATTACATTCACATCAATAACCTGTTCATTTTCACCATGGAAACAAAACATGTTATTACGGCATCTCTCTGTCCCATTACATTCACATCAATAACCTGTTCATATTCACCATGAAAACATGTTGCTACGGCATCTCTCTGTCCCATTACATTCACATCAATAACCTGTTCATATTCACCATGGAAACATGTTGCTATGGCATCTCTCTGTCCCATTACATTCACATCAATAACCTGTTCATATTCACCATGGAAACAAAACATGTTACTACGGCATCTCTCTGTCCCATTACATTCACATCAATAACCTGTTCATATTCACCATGGAAACATGTTGCTACGGCATCTCTCTGTCCCATTACATTCACATCAATAACCTGTTCATATTCACCATGGAAACAAAACATGTTGCTACGGCGTCCCTCTGTCCCATTACATTCACATCAATAACCTGTTCATATTCACCATGGAAACATGTTACTACGGCATCTCTCTGTCCCATTACATTCACATCAATAACCTGTTCATATTCAACATGGAAACAAAACATGTTGCTACGGCATCTCTCTGTCCCATTACATTCACATCAATAACCTGTTAATATTCACCATGGAAACATGTTGCTATGGCATCTCTCTGTCCCATTACATTCACATCAATAACCTGTTCATATTCACCATGGAAACAAAACATGTTACTACGGCATCTCTCTGTCCCATTACATTCACATCAATAACCTGTTCATATTCACCATGGAAACAAAACATGTTACTACGGCATCCCTCTGTCCCATTACATTCACATCAATAACCTGTTCATATTCACCATGGAAACAAAACATGTTACTACGGCATCTCTCTGTCCCATTACATTCACATCAATAACCTGTTCATATTCACCATGAAAACATGTTGCTACGGCATCTCTCTGTCCCATTACATTCACATCAATAACCTGTTCATATTCACCATGGAAACATGTTGCTATGGCATCTCTCTGTCCCATTACATTCACATCAATAACCTGTTCATATTCACCATGGAAACAAAACATGTTACTACGGCATCTCTCTGTCCCATTACATTCACATCAATAACCTGTTCATATTCACCATGGAAACATGTTACTACGGCATCTCTCTGTCCCATTACATTCACATCAATAACCTGTTCATATTCACCATGGAAACATGTTGCTATGGCATCTCTCTGTCCCATTACATTCACATCCTGTCTTCTTGTTTTCAGAGGAGAGGCTGCAACACATGTCATCCTTCCCTCACTCCCCCTCTCTCTCTCAGGGAACACCTCTGATCCAGTCTGATACAACATGACCTCACAGCTCAGAGAGAGAGACAGCGAGAGAGAGAGACAGCGAGAGAGAGAGACAGCGAGAGAGAGACAGCGAGAGAGAGAGACAGTGAGGGAGAGATAGAGACAGAGAGAAAGAGAGATAGAGACAGCGAGAGAGAGACAGCGAGAGAGAGACAGCGAGAGAGAGAGACAGCGATGGAGAGACAGCGAGACAGAGACAGCGAGAGAGAGACAGCGAGAGAGAGAGACAGCGAGAGAGAGACAGCGAGAGAGAGACAGCGAGAGAGAGAGACAGCGAGAGAGAGAGACAGTGAGGGAGTGATAGAGACAGAGAGAGAGACAGCGATGGAGAGACAGCGAGAGTGAGAGAGAGAGAGAGAGAGAAAGAGAGAGAGAGAGAGAGAGAGAGAGAGGGATGGAGTGACAGAGAGAGATTGAGAGAGAGAAAGAGAGTGAAATAGAAAGATGGAGAGCGAGAGAAAGAGAGAGATAGAGAGATAGAGAGTAATCTGATCAGAGCCTTCTCACGATCAATGCACTGTACTCCCTTTACCTCTTCCCTGCCTTCCCTCTCCTCTCTTTCTCTCTCCCTTTCCCTCCCTTCCCTCTCCCTCTCCTCTCGTTCTCTCTCCCTTTCCCTCCCTTCCCTCTCCCTCTCCTCTCTTTCTCTCTCCCTTTCCCTCCCTCCCTTCCCTCTCCTCTCTTTCTCTCTCTCTTTCCCTTGGTTTCCTTTGGTTGCATTATAACAGTCAATCCCTAGCACACCCCAGTGGATTTACAGTATGTTTAAAAAGGTGATCCTGTGTGTTCTATACTTCCTGCTCTCTGGACCAGGAGGAAGACATACCCAGTGAATAAAAACCCTACATCTACACCCCTGATAAGTGGTCCTGTCAGTGGATTTCCTGTAATGTCCTGTGTCTCTTCATCCACTGATATTGACCAGGCACTCCTGCCTACCCGCTTTAATTCCATTAGCCTCTCTCTCCTCATAGTCTGATCTACTTTACAGAGACCTGTTTGTGGGATTTATTTTGACAAAGATATGTTTGTGTCTGTCCCTCCATCAAAACCATCTGGACACCCCCTGACTGGATGGGGTTTTATACAAAACATTTATATACATATATATTTATATTACAGACTTTGATTTGTCTTCATGTATTTTTTGCCTTTTGTTTTACTTGTGGATGATGTGAAACACAAGCATTATGTATTACTGTACTGTTGGAGCTATAAACACAAGCATTAGATATTACTGTACTGTTGGAGCTAGAAACACAAGCATTAGGTATTACTGTACTGTTGGAGCTATAAACACAAGCATTAGGTATTACTGTACTGTTGGAGCTAGAAACACAAGCATTAGATATTACTGTACTGTTGGAGCTATAAACACAAGCATTAGGTATTACTGTACTGTTGGAGCTATAAACACAAGCATTAGATATTACTGTACTGTTGGAGCTATAAACACAAGCATTAGGTATTACTGTACTGTTGGAGTTATAAATACAAGCATTATATATTACTGTACTGTTGGAGCTAGAAACACAAGCATTATATATTACTGTACTGTTGGAGCTAAAAACACAAGCATTAGATATTACTGTACTGTTGGAGCTATAAACACAAGCATTATATATTACTGTACTGTTGGAGCTATAAACACAAGCATTATGTATTACTGTACTGTTGGAGCTATAAACACAAGCATTATATATTACTGTACTGTTGGAGCTAGAAACACAAGCATTATGTATTACTGTACTGTTGGAGCTATAAACAAAAGCATTATGTATTACTGTAGTGTTGGAGCCTTAAACACAAGCATTAGGTATTACTGTACTGTTGGAGCTAGAAACACAAGCATTATGTATTACTGTACTGTTGGAGCTATAAACACAAGCATTATGTATTACTGTACTGTTGGAGCCTTAAACACAAGCATTAGGTATTACTGTACTGTTGGAGCTATAAACACAAGCATTATATATTACTGTACTGTTGGAGCTAGAAACACAAGCATTATATATTACTGTACTGTTGGAGCTAGAAACACAAGCATTAGGTATTACTGTACTGTTGGAGCTAGAAACACAAGCATTAGGTATTACTGTACTGTTGGAGCTATAAACACAAGCATTAGGTATTACTGTACTGTTGGAGCTATAAACACAAGCATTATGTATTACTGTACTGTTGGAGCTATAAACACAAGCATTAGGTATTACTGTACTGTTGGAGCTATAAACACAAGCATTAGGTATTACTGTACTGTTGGAGCTATAAACACAAGCATTATATATTACTGTACTGTTGGAGCTATAAACACAAGCATTATGTATTACTGTACTGTTGGAGCTATAAACACAAGCATTAGGTATTACTGTACTGTTGGAGCTATAAACACAAGCATTATATATTACTGTACTGTTGGAGCTAGAAACACAAGCATTAGGTATTACTGTACTGTTGGAGCTATAAACACAAGCATTATGTATTACTGTACTGTTGGAGCTAGAAACACAAGCATTATGTATTACTGTACTGTTGGAGCTAGAAACACAAGCATTATATATTACTGTACTGTTGGAGCTATAAACACAAGCATTATATATTACTGTACTGTTGGAGCTAGAAACACAAGCATTATATATTACTGTACTGTTGGAGCTATAAACACAAGCATTATGTATTACTGTACTGTTGGAGCTATAAACACAAGCATTATGTATTACTGTACTGTTGGAGCTATAAACACAAGCATTATATATTACTGTACTGTTGGAGCTATAAACACAAGCATTATATATTACTGTACTGTTGGAGCTAGAAACACAAGCATTAGGTATTACTGTACTGTTGGAGCTATAAACACAAGCATTATATATTACTGTACTGTTGGAGCTAGGACCAGCTTGCTTAGGGGATATTTTAGCAGAGTTCTGCATGCAGTCTCTCTCTGTGTCTCACTCTCTCTCTCTCTCATTCTCTCTCTCTCTCAAACTCTCCCTCCCTCTCTTTCCATCCCTCTCTCCCTCTCTCCATCTCTCCCCGCCCCACCACGTTAAGCTCAGGAAGGGTGATTGGTCTAAATTGGATCTAATGTTTCTGTACCTGGCAGCAGAGATGCCAGAGCCTGCTGCCCCATTGTTATCCAATTACACACACACACACACACACACACACACACACACACACACACACACACACACACACACACACACACACACACACACACACACACACACACACACACTGTCATCCAATTAGAGCTGATTTCCCCTTGTCTAAAAGGCTCTAAAAAGAGAATTGAGGACTGTCTGTTATACTGCTGACTAAATAAGAGAGGGAGAGAGAGAGAGGGGAGAGAGTGAGAGAGAGAAAGAGAGAGAGAGAGAGATGGGGGAGAGAAAGTGGGGGAGACAGAGAGACAGAGAGACAGAGAGGGAGAGAGAGAGAGAGAGAGGGAGAGAGAGATGGTAAGAGAAGGAGAGAGAGAGAGAGAGAGAGAGAGAGAGGGGGAAGGAGGTAGGGAGAGAGGGAGAGAGAGAGGGGGGAAGGAGGTAGGGAGAGAGAGAGAGAGAGAGAGAGAGAGGGGGAAGGAGGTAAGGAGAGAGAGAGAGGGGGGAAGGAGGTAAGGAGAGAGAGGGGGGAAGGAGGTAGGGAGGGAGAGAGAGAGGGGAAGGAGGTAGGGAGGGAGAGAGAGAGAGGGGAAGGAGGTAGGGAGAGAGAGAGAGAGAGAGTTCATAGGTTAGGTGGAAAAAACACCAGAATAGGAGAATCAGTTAAATTGAAATCATTCACATCCAAATCCATGTAAGTCTTGTAATTCAAAGTGAGGAAGCGTTGGGATGCAGATGAGTATCCAGCCTCTGTGCCTCAGTCAGTCTGTGTTGGAGTCAGTCAGTCTGTCCTGGACTCAGTCAGTCTGTGTTGGAGTCAGTCAGTCTGTCCTGGAGTCAGTCAGTCTGTGTTGGAGTCAGTCAGTCTGTGTTGGAGTCAGTCAGTCTGTCCTGGAGTCAGTCAGTCTGTGTTGGCGTCAGTCAGTCTGTCCTGGAGTCAGTCAGTATGTGTTGGAGTCAGTCAGTCTGTCCTGGAGTCAGTCAGTCTGTCCTGGAGTCAGTCAGTCTGTGCTGGAGTCAGTCAGTCTGTCCTGGAGTCAGTCAGTCTGTCCTGGAGTCAGTCAGTCTGTCCTGGAGTCAGTCAGTCTGTCCTGGAGTCAGTCAGTCTGTCCTGGAGTCAGTCAGTCTGTGTTGGAGTCAGTCAGTCTGTGCTGGTCAGTCAGTCTGTCCTGAAGTCAGTCAGTCTGTCCTGGAGTCAGTCAGTCTGTCCTGGAGTCAGTCAGTCTGTCCTGGAGTCAGTCAGTCTGTCCTGGAGTCAGTCAGTCTGTCCTGGAGTCAGTCAGTCTGTCCTGGAGTCAGTCAGTCTGTCCTGGAGTGCTCTGCTCAATGAACTGAGGAGGGGAAGTCCCAGGGAAAATAGAAGGAAATGGAGCTTGATGCAGAACAGGATGTACCGTACAGCCTGCTGCTGATGGTGTTACTATAGTGGTTAATCATTTCATGATCTCTACATCGTTCCTTCTCATCTCAGGAGCATATTATCACATTCTTTAATGAGGATCCTCAGTCTGTATCATTATGTTGATGACAGTGTCTCTGAATAAACTGAACATTTAAGCCACAAGGACAAATACTATCAGATACCAAGACATGTGACTAGCAGGGCTGGGCTCAATTCCATTTCAATTCCAGTCAATTCAGAAAGTAAACCAAATCCCAATTCCATCCAACAGCTGTCCATGGTTCCCTCTCTCCTCTCTCCTCTCTCCTCCTCTCCTCTCTCCTCTATCCCCTCTCTGCCTCCAACCAACAGCTGTCCATGTGACAGGTGTCTCGTGGGCATAACACAGGTCCAGTGTGAGTGTAGAGGAGACACAAACACTCAGTATGAATTCAGCTGGTTCATTCACAGCACTGCACATCATTCTGAATGAGATCAAACGCTGACCAGGGTGTGTACATGTGTGTGTGTGCATGAGTCAATGTCTGTGCATGGTAGGCCAGCCATAAGCCACACCATCTCAACACAACCCCCGTAATACTCCTCTCTCTCTCTCTCTCTCTCTCCCAACAAACAGTCCTTCAACCCCCTCAATACTCCTCTCTCTCTCTCCCCTCTATCTCTCTCTCTCTCTCTCTCTCTCTCTCTCTCTCTCTCTCTCTCTCTCTCTCTCTGTCTCTCTCTCTCTCTCTCTCTCTCTCTCTCTCTCTGCCAACAAGCAGTCCTTCAAACCCCTCAATACTCCTCTCTCTCTCTCTCTCTCTCTGTCTCTCTCTCTCTGTCTCTCTCTCTGTCTCTCTCTCTCTGTCTCTCTCTCTCTGTCTCTCTCTCTGTCTCTCTCTCTCTCTCTCTCTCTCTCTGTGTCTCTCTCTCTCTCTCTCTCTCTCTCTCTCTTCCAACAAGCAGTTCTTCAACCCAAATAATCACGTTATCTATCATGATCTTCCACATGTTACCTGCCTGTTATGAGACAAATAACACTACCCAGCATCCTTGTTTATGGACCAAATGGCACCCTATTTACTTTATAGTGCACTACTTTTGAGCAGAGCCCTCAGGGCCCTGGTCAAAAGTAGTGCACTAAATAGGGAACAGGGAAAAGGGTGCCATTTGAGATGTACATTGTATAACTGGAAATACTGTGGTCCACCATGTTTGAGAACAGCACCTGATAAGGAGACATAATATTTGCTTTGCTTTAGACAACATGTTATGTTCTCATCAGTTCTGATACTGGGAGGTTTGGGTACATTTAAAGGTCCAATGCAGATGTTTTTAGACATTTTCTCTGCATAACAATTAGTGAGATTTTGTTTTTACAATTAAAATGGTAAAAAAGAAACAAACATTTCTTCTTAACGAAGATTAATTTCTCAAGCAAGGATTTATCTAGGACTGTCTGGGAGTGGTCTAAGTGGGGAGGGGAAGACTGAAAACGAGCTGTTATTGGCAGAGAGGTTTGGAACTCTCTTTCTTATTGGTCTATTAACTAATTTACTCCCTGGTGATGTCAACAGGCAGGCCAAAACTCCATCCCACCAAAACAGGCTGAAATTTCAGGTGTTATTTTCAAATAGTTCTTATACTAAAAGGACATGATCATAATTTTCACAATATTCAACACAGTATTATTCCAACTTCATAGTGTGGAAATGTATATAAAACACAGGAAAATCCATGTTTTGACTGAACTGGGTGTTTAAAGGGCAGCAGACCTGGGGTGATATAGTATTCGCACCTTGCCCGATCAACAGCAGATAAAGTCAATAAAAGGAAACAGCGGTATAACCCCAGTGTGTCAGGAAGAGGATGTGATGTAAAGACATGTAGATATGGAATACTGGGCCTCCAGCCTGACTCAGCGGTCTAAGGCTCTGCATCGCAGTGCTAGACACTACAGACCTGGGTTCGATCGCAGGCTGTGTCACAGATGAGGCGGCGCACAATTGGCCCAGCGTCGTAAGGCTTAGGGGAGGGTTTGGCCGGCAGGGATGTCCTTGTCCCATTGCGGTCTAGTGACTCCTGTGGCGGGCCGGGCGTAGTGCACGCTGACACGGTCGCCAGGTGTACAGTGTTTCCTCTGACACATTGGTGCAGCTGGCTTCTGGGTTAAGTGTGCATTGTGTCAAGAAGCAGTGTGGCTTGGCAGGGTCGTGTTTTGGAAGACGCATGGCTCTCGACCTTCACCTATCCCGAGTCCGTACGGGAGTTGCAGCGATGGGACAAGACTGTAACTACCAATAGGATACCACGGAATTGGGGAGAAAAGGAGGTAAAAAGTATTAAAAAAATGTAAGGTATGGGATACTGAAAATACAGACAGCCTGCAGGAGTAGAGAGACAGTCTGTCTGTCTGTGATACTGACAATACAGACAGCCTGCAGGAGTAGAGAGACAGTCTGTCTGTCTGTGATACTGACAATACAGACAGCCTGCAGGAGTAGAGAGACAGTCTGTCTGTCTGTGAGACTGACAATACAGACAGCCTGCAGTGGTAGAGAGACAGTCTGTCTGTGAGACTGACAATACAGACTGCCTGCAGGAGTAGAGAGACAGTCTGTCTGTGAGACTGACAATACAGACAGCCTGCAGGAGCAGAGAGACAGTCTGTCTGTCTGTGAGACTGACAATACAGACAGCCTGCAGGAGCAGAGAGACAGTCTGTCTGTCTGTGAGACTGACAATACAGACAGCCTGTAGGAGTAGAGAGACAGTCTGTCTGTCTGTGATACTGACAATACAGACAGCCTGTAGGAGTAGAGAGACAGTCTGTCTGTCTGTGATACTGACAATACAGACAGCCTGTAGGAGTAGAGAGACAGTCTGTCTGTCTGTGAGACTGACAATACAGACAGTCTGCAGGAGTAGAGAGACAGTCTGCCTGTCTGGGATACTGACAATACAGACAGCCTGCTGTAGCAGAGAGACAGTCTGTCTGTCTGTGAGACTGATAGGAGCCCTGTTGAGGCCTAACAAACATACATATAGACGAGGGTCACATCACAGTGACAGCTGGGCAGAAAACCTGAAATATCAGCCAATATCAGATGGGAAGAGAGTATTTATGTTCCACAACAGATGGGCTATCTGCTGGGCC
>NW_021823258.1:2145507-2168007 GCF_901001165.1 Salmo trutta
CTCAGGTTATCAGCTCCATCTAGAGACTCAGGTTATCAGCTCCATCTAGTGGTCCAGGTTATCAGCTCCATCTAGAGACCCAGGTTATCAGCTCCATCTAGTGGTCCAGGTTATCAGCTCCATCTAGTGGTCCAGGTTATCAGCTCCATCTAGAGTCCCAGGTTATCAGCTCCATCTAGAGACTCAGGTTATCAGCTCCATCTAGTGGTCCAGGTTATCAGCTCCATCTAGTGGTCCAGGTTAACAGCTCCATCTAGTGGTCCAGGTTATCAGCTCCATCTAGTGGTCCAGGTTATCAGCTCCATCTAGTGGTCCAGGTTATCAGCTCCATCTAGTGGTCCAGATTATCAGCTCCATCTATTGGTCCAGGTTATCAGCTTCATCTAGAGACCCAGGTTATCAGCTCCATCTAGTGGTCCAGGTTATCAGCTCCATCTAGTGGTCCAGGTTATCAGCTCCATCTAGTGGTCCAGGTTATCAGCTCCATCTAGAGACCCAGGTTATCAGCTCCATCTAGTGGCTGCTTTGACTGAAGCCAGCCACACATTGCACGACCGCAGGTTCAGCTTTGTTCTTTGGTGGTAGAAATCTGGGCTAAGCCTTTTGTGGATCACTGCTTCCTTTCCCCCTAACCTTCCTCACTCTTTCTCTTTTCCTCTACTTTTATCTCTCTCTCTCTCTCGCCCTCTCTCTCTCCTCCTCTCTCTCCTCCTCCTCTCTCTCTCCTCTCTCTCTCTCTCTCTCTCCTCCTCCTCTCTCTCGCTCTCTCTCTCTCCTCCTCTCTCTCTCTCTCCTCCTCCTCTCTCCTCTCTCTCTCTCTCTTTCCTCCTCTCTCTCTCCTCCTCTCTATCTTTCCTCCTCTCTACCTCCCTCCTCTCTTTCTCTCCCTCCTCTCTCTTTCCCTTTCTCTCTCTCCCTCCTCTCTTTCTCTCCCTTCTCTCTCTCTCTCTCCCTCCTCTCTCTCTCTTCCTCTCTCTCTCTCCCTCTCTCCCTCCCTCCCTGTTTAAGCTAATAAGCCTGAAAAGAGTCCAACTGTGTCTGTAATCTGTCCCCTCCACACTCATGGCTCAGTGTCGTGGCGTCAGCACAGCTGTCTGTCACTGGATTGTTGGCAGCTTGTCGCTACAGCAAGACGATGATGGAGAAGACTACCTCACCCACTGACAATAATCCCCGCTGGTATTTCATCACATATATTTATACAGAGAAAATGTCATTTAGCAAGACACTTTTATCCAAAGAGACTTACAGTCATGAGTGCATACATTCTGTTTTACATACGGATGGTCCCAGGAATATAAGCCACTATCCTGGCATTGGAAGAGCCATGCTCTCTCTACCAACTGAACTACAGAGGACCACAGTGATATGCACTGTCTGATGTATCGGATGTCCTGGAACATGGCTGATGGCAGTATGCTTGAGATGTATTTATAGTCTTATAGCTACAGCCAGTCATGAACCTGGATCCAAAATGGCTGGAGGAATATCCCACTGTGGATAAAGAGGACTAGATGAGACTCAGAGATAACAAGAGGATTTTAATGACGCAGGTACTTGATACCCAGGTCAGGTCACTCCTCTAAAATAATCTGACCTTTGACCTTTCAGTTCTGGCAGGAACCCTCGGGATACACAGGAAGACTTAATGGCGTAAAAACAAGACACCTCTTTCGTGAAGTCCGCCCGAACAATTCCTGATAAGAGCTATTTCTACTTTTATTCCACTCTCAGATCAACACATATTTGATTACAAAAGTACAAAATTGCATTGGCCTAGAGATGCCATTCAATATGCATCGACTGGCAGCCGTAACCCACAGCGCCGTGGCGACCCACTGCCCATCGGCTTGAATAATTCAGCAGGCAACAGACAGGGAGGACCAGGAGGGAGGATAACAACAGGGTTTCTGTGTGCCAACATCCTGACTGAGCTAAAAGGCCACTCCAGCCGTGAAGAAAAGGTCTCCCACACGCTCACAGACATATACATACTCACAGATGGAGATACAGTATTCACGCTCACAGACATATACATACTCACAGATGGAGATACAGTATTCACGCTCACAGACATATACATACTCACAGATGGAGATACAGTATTCACGCTCACAGACATATACATACTCACAGATGGAGATACAGTATTCACGCTCACAGACATATACATACTCACAGATGGAGATACAGTATTCGCGCAAGCAGACATGCATGGGCACACACATACCCATATCCATCCATCCATCCACCCACACACACAAACACACCTACTGCACAGTGTCTTCCAATAGGCCCAAGGCTTAGACAGAGACAGAGACAGAGACAGAGACAGAGACAGAGACAGAGACAGAGACAGGAAGACCACACAGTGTCTGGGCACCATCTGTGATCTGAGTTACACAACATCCCTATGGTCAGAGAGACCGCAAGCTACAGACAAGAGAACCCACATCTTTCACACACTCTACTCTTTCTCTCTGCATGTCTCTCTATCTCTCTGACTTGACTGTCTCGCCTCCATCCTCCTCTCTCTCTCTCTCCTCTCTCTCCTCTCCCCCATTGCTCCTCCTCTCTCTATCCTCTCCCCCATTGCTCCTCTCTATCCTCTCCCCCATTGCACCTCCTCTCTCTCCTCTCTCCACCCATTGCTCCTCCTCTCTCTATCCTCTCCCCCATTGCTCTTCCTCTCTCTCTCTCCTCCTCTCCTATCCTCTCCCCCATTGCTCCTCCTCTCTCTATCCTCTCCCCCCATTGCACCTCCTCTCTCTCCTCTCTCCCCCCATTGCACTTCCTCTCTCTCCTCTCTCCCCCCATTGCACCTCCTCTCTCTCCTCTCTCCCCCCATTGCTCCTCCTCTCTCTCTCTCCTTCTGTCCTCTATCCTCTCCTCCTCCTCTCTCCCCCCATTGCACCTCCTCTCTCTCCTCTCTCCCCCCATTGCTCCTCCTCTCTCTCTCCTTCTGTCCTCTATCCTCTCCTCCTCCTCTCTCCCCCCATTGCTCCTCCTCTCTCTATCCTCTCCCCACATTGCTCCTCCTCTCTCTATCCTCTCCCCACATTGCTCCTCCTCTCTCTATCCTCTCCCCCATTGCTCTTCCTCTCTATCCTCTCCCCCATTGCTCCTCCTCTCTCTCTCCTTCTCCTCCTCGTCCCCTTTCTCTATTCCGTCCATTAGCTGTGGCTATTGGTGCCCTGCAGGGACATATTGTCATGTGACTACACACAGGAAGCGGAGTGAGTGGGTGTTCTCTCTTAACCTCCCTGTGAGAAACATTCTGGAAACTATTTCCATGTCTTGGACCAGAATACAAAGCCTGGCTATTTCTGGACCTGCTGCTGATGGTTTGTGTGAGGAAGACTGCCTCTAGTGATTCACCATTGATAAAGGACTGTGTGAATGCCAAAACAGAACTGGATAACACAACCAAAAAAACATGCGCTAAAAATGGGAAATGTGGAAGGCTGTTAAAACTGGACTTGCATTTCTGCCTTATCGTCAAATGTGCCTTCTCATCAAATGTAACAGTGATAACCTATAGTTGTTTACAGCACATGCAGTATGGATACAAGGCTACTACTTTTCTAATAGCAGTATTTCATAATAATAACAGTATTTTATAATAATAACAGTATTTCATAATAATAGCAGTATTTCATAATAATAACAGTATTTCATAATAATAACAATATTTTATAATAATAAGAGAATTTCATAATAATAACAGTATTTCATAATAATAACAGTATTTTATAATAATAACAGTATTTCATAATAATAACAGTATTTCATAATAATAACAGTATTTTATAATAATAACAGTATTTCATAATAATAACAGTATTTTAGAATAATAACAGTATTTCATAATAATAACAGCTGTCACCTGTGTGTGTGTGTGTGTGTGTGTGTGTGTGCGCGCCATGCAACGTGCATGCCTGAGTTGCGCCGTGCATGTGAGCCCAAAGCCCTGTCCCCATCAGGACCCCCCCCCACCCACCGTGCGGTGACATTCAGCTCTCCTGCTTTCTCCCTACAGGAGATAGGTCTGCCTGCTGAACGCCTGCTAAATAAATCACCAGCCTCCTGTCTTGGCTTCTCCCAGAGACTGCAGAGGTGAATCTAGAAACGTGATGATAAAATATCCTCAGTGTGCTAAGGCTTTGCATTGAATGAATGATGAATTGAATGCAATGGTAGCTAAAGCAATGGCTATGTTTATTTCATTTCATTGAGCTACTGACGGCAGAGGTGAGTCTACAAATACGATGCTAAAATGTCCTCTATTTTACTTTGGCTCTGTGTGCTGTGTAGACTGGATACACTGTAGAGAAGTTTTTTAAACGTTTAAACGGACATTTTTCTTTATCGGGTTTCCCGTTAAAACAATAAGAAAAAACAGTTTTAATTCCATGTGAATCAACAATGTAGCTGCGCTGCTGCCAGCAGCGGTTTGGGTCTCACGGTGGGTCGCTTTCAGATGGATCAGCACTGCACCTGTACTACCATTACTGTACCTCAATTCTACCTCTCAGTCTGCATTTCCTTCTCACTTAAAATCACATCAAATGTATTTATAAAGCCCTTTTTACATCAGCAGATGTCACAAAGTGCTACACAGATACCCAACCTAAAACCCCCAAAAGCAGGCAATGCAGATGTAGAAGCACAGTGGCTAGGAAAAATCTCATTTTACTTTAACTTCTCAAAGTATTGTCATACAGGACTTTGGGGCTGCTGCTTGCGTAGTGGTGGAGAATCGACTCCAAAAAAATTATTGATTCCTCGACTCCTTGCACCTCGACTCTTGGTGTCGATTCCCATTTCTGAGTGTCAAAATGTATTGTGCTAGAAATCGACTCCTAAGATTCAGGATTTTTGGAATGGAGGAGACTGATTAGTTGCTGTACTTCTGAGAACAAAAACACTCATATTTTTCGTAGCGAGCTAGCGTAGGACGGAGAGAGGGGAGGGGCACAGTACAGGCAGGTCAGTCATCAGACAGACAGACAGAACCATGTACTAGGTCTATCTATCAGTATAGGCAGGTCAGCCACCAGACAGACAGACAGAACCGAGCACTAGGTCTATCTATCAGTATAGGCAGGTCAGCCACCAGACAGACAGACAGAACCGTGCACTAGGTCTATCTATCAGTATAGACAGGTCAGCCACCAGACAGACAGAACCGTGCACTAGGTCTATCTATCAGTATAGACAGGTCAGTCACCAGACAGACAGTCAGAACCGTGCACTAGGTCTATCTATCAGTATAGACAGGTCAGCCACCAGACAGACAGAACCGTGCACTAGGTCTATCTATCAGTATAGGCAGGTCAGCCACCAGATAGACAGTCAGAACCGTGCACTAGGTCTATCTATCAGTATAGGCAGGTCAGCCACCAGACAGACAGTCAGAACCGTGCACTAGGTCTATCTATTGGCAATCCAAAGCTGTATCTCGTAATGGAATGCTGTATCTGGCAATTTCTTGGCACTAGTAAAAGCAGGGCCTATTATCAATAAATAGGCTAGGATATTGAGATGAGCAAGATGCAACACCACTCTCTCACACAGTAAATGTGCATGTGCACAGGTTCACGCTGTTCACAGTGTGGTAGCCAGGGCACCAAAACAGCAGAGAAGTTGAGCCTCGCACTTCAACGCTCTCAGTTGTTGCGGAAATGTACACACTATGCTGTTTACTTTCTGTAGCTACAAAATGGTGGCTACCACTTTCTCTAGTTGAATCAAGCTCTGTCTGTCAGTCGGTACCAGGACCACTGCTTAGTGCACCTTCCAGCCCAGGCTTCAATGGCAGCTGTCCTTGGTGCTGAAAGGGATAGAGGCTAACTGCATAATGTTCTCTGGCAGCAGCTACAGAGACCTAGGATACAAAAGAAAGAATGTGTCTGTCTGTCTGTCTGTCTGTCTGTCTGTCTGTCTGTCTGTCTGTCTGTCTGTCCTGTCTGTCTGTCTGTCTGTCTGTCTGTCTGTCTGTCTGTCTGTCTGTCTGTCTGTCTGTCTGTCTGTCTGTGTGTGTGTGTGTGTGTGTGTGTGTGTGTCAAATCAAATCAAATTCTATTGGTCACATACGCATGGTTAGCAGATGTTATTGAGAGCGTAGTGAAATTCTTCTAGATCCGACAGTGCAGCAGTATCTAACAGGTAATATCTAACAATTCCACAACAAAACCTAATATCTAACAATCCCACAACTAAACCTAATATCTAACAATTCCACAACTAAACCTAATATCTAACAATTCCACAACAAAACCTAATATCTAACAATCCCACAACTAAACCTAATACACACAATCTAGTAAAGGAACAGGATGATAATATATCAGTATAAAATATATGGATGAGCAGTGACAGAGTGGCTAAGATGCAATAGAGAGTATAGAATAGATAGTGAAGGATACAGTATATACATATGAGATGAGTAATGTGAGATATGTAAACATTATTAACCTGTTGGGGTGTAGGGGGCAGTATTTTCACGGCCGAATGAAAAACGTACCCACATTTAACTGGTTACTACTCTGGCCACAGGGTTAGTATAGTCAGGAGGTCCTCTCCTCTCCTGTGAGGGTTAGTATAGTCAGGAGGTCCTCTCCTCTCCTGTCAGGGTTAGTATAGTCAGGAGGTCCTCTCCTCTCCTGTCAGGGTTAGTATAGTCAGGAGGTCCTCTCCTCTCCTGTCAGGGTTAGTATAGTATAGTCAGGAGGTCCTCTCCTCTCCTGTCAGGGTTAGTATAGTCAGGAGGTCCTCTCCTCTCCTGTCAGGGTTAGTATAGTCAGGGGTCCTCTCCTCTCCTGTCAGGGTTAGTATAGTCAGGAGGTCCTCTCCTCTCCTGTCAGGGTTAGTATAGTATAGTCAGGGGGGTCCTCTCCTCTCCTGTCAGGGTTAGTATAGTATAGTCAGGAGGTCCTCTCCTCTCCTGTCAGGGTTAGTATAGTATAGTCAGGAGGTCCTCTCCTCTCCTGTCAGGGTTAGTATAGTATAGTCAGGGGGTCCTCTCCTCTCCTGTCAGGGTTAGTATAGTCAGGAGGTCCTCTCCTCTCCTGTCAGGGTTAGTATAGTCAGGAGGTCCTCTCCTCTCCTCTCTGAGAGACGGGCGGTAAAGATGATCTCAACCCAGTGGGCCCTGCAGGTCCTGGAAGGTGGGCAGAGCCTATCAGGAGGCAGCTTCCACTATCAGCCAACCAATCAGAAGGATATGATGGCTCTCTACTTCCTAATTTCCTCTGTAATAAACAGGAGGCAGAGAGATCACACCCCCTGGTCTGTTCTCTATTACAGACAGACAGACAGATACAGATACTATGCTCCCATTGAGGTGCGTTGAGACAGGCAGACAGACAGACGGTAGGACCTCTTTGCGTCGTAGAGGACCTGTTTCCCTATCAGCCTCTCAGTGTAGTTACCACGGAGATGATTATCCACTCCACCACATCATCATCGCTTATCACCGACCTGTGGCACATCACAGACATTACCTTCATTATACACACGCCTGCCTGCCCTTTTTCATTTCCTGTTAAACCATTCACCACCTATCTACTAGAGACAGGAGTAGGACAGAAGCTGTCATGTACTGGATTTTAGCATATCTTATAGTCTGTCTAGACCTGCTGTTGCTAAGTTACTGGAAAACAGCAACATGGCTTAACTGTAAGGCATTTTCTCCTTAGAAGGAAAGATAATACAGTGGCGACAGAGAGGGGGAGAGGGGGAGAGAGAGAGAGAGGGGAAGAGAGAGAGACAGAGGAGAGAGAGAGACAGAGGAGAGAGACAGAGGAGAGAGAGAGAGACAGAGGAGAGAGAGAGACAGGTGAGAGAGAGAGACAGAGGAGAGAGACAGAGGAGAGAGAGACAGGGGGAGAGGAGGGGGGAGAGGAGAGAAACAGGAGAGAGAGAAAGACAGAGGAGAGAGACAGACAGAGAAGAGAGAGACAGAGGAGAGAGAGGGGGATAGAGAGAGAAAGAGGAGAGAGACAGAGAAGAGAGGGGGGAGAGAGAGAAACAGGAGAGAGGGGGGAGAGAGAGAAACAGGAGAGAGAGAGAGAGAGACAGAGGAGAGAGACAGACAGAGGAGAGAGAGACAGGAGAGAGACAGACAGAGGAGAGAGGGAAACAGGAGAGAGAGAGAGACAGAGAGAGAGAGAGGGGATAGAGAGAGAAAGAGGAGATAGACAGAGGAGAGAGGGGGAGAGAGAGAAACAGGAGAGAGAGAGACAGAGGAGAGGGGGAGAGAGAGGGAGAGGAGAGAGGGGAGAGGAGAGAGGGGGGAGAGAGAGACAGAGGAGAGGGGGGAGAGAAACAGGAGAGAGAGAGAGACAGAGGAGAGAGAGGGGATAGAGAGAAGAGGAGATAGACGAGGAGAGAGGGGAGAGACAGAGAGACAGAGAGAAGAGATACAGAGAGGGGGGAGAGAGAGAGACAGAGGAGAGAGACAGACAGAGGAGAGAGAGGGGATAGAGAGAGCCAGAGTGAAACAGGAAGGAGAGACAGAGGAGAGAGAGACACAGAGAGAGTAGAGAGGGGTTAAGAGAGAGAGACAGACAGAGGAGATGAGAGCCAGAGAGAGCGAGAGAGCGAGAGAGAGAGAGAGAGAGAGAACATTTACATTTTAGTCATTTAGCAGACACTCTTATCCAGACAACTTACAGTAGTGATGCATACATTTCATACATTTTTTTTTCTTCTCTGTACTGGTCCCCCATGGGAATCAAACCCACAACCCTGGCGTTGCAAACCCGTACTCTACCAACTGAGCCACACGGGACTCAGAGAGAGAATCACATTTTTTTTAAAATGAGAGAGAATATGATATAAATGATGATATAATCTTTATAATACTCATGATCCATTGTAGAGATCCCCTCGGGCCAAACACCAGGCCTTGTGGTTGCTTTTACACAGATCTCGTTGGTACAAACACTCTAAACAGCATCCAAGCCTCTGCTAGCTAGCGCCATGCCACCCATATTTCCTTGGGGAGGTGGTAGGTAGCCAGTCGTAGCTGTTATGTGTGTTGAACTGGGCTACAGAGAAGAGCTGGTCACATATGGAATCTCAGTCCTCTGACCTTTGGGCCGGAGCAGCTAACAAGATGTCAGAAGTGAGATATGTCCGCTGCTCTGCTATGGTTCATACAGAAGGTAAGGTTAAAGACAGTCATGCTTTAATGGGGATATGTGTCCCCCCAGAGACAGAGTGGGGCCTCTCTGACTTCTCCACTCTGTCTCACAGCTATGCCTATACTCATCTCTCTCTCTCTCTCTCTCTCTCTCTCTCTCTCCTCTCTCTCTCTCTCTCTCTCTCTCTCTCTCTCTCAATTCAATTCAATTCACTTCCAATTTACTGACATTGCATGTTTATTATTACTTACATTGTCAAAGTATACATATATAAAAAATATTATATCTCCCTCTCTCTCTTTCCTCTCTCTTCATCTCTCCTCTCTCCTCTCATCCTCTCTCCTCCTCCCCTCTCTCGACAGCTGTGCTCTTCTCCTTGATAAACTGGCTGCAATAAGAACCTCTTAGCGCTCATACATTTTTTATCATTATAGCCCTCTCTCTCTCTTTCTCCCTCTCTTTCTCCTCCTTTCCTCTCTCTCTCTCTCTCTCTCTCTCTCTTCTCCCTCTCTTTCCTCTCTTTCTACTCTCTCCTCTCTCCTCCTTCTCCCTCCCTCTCTTCTTTCTCCCTCTCCTCTCTTCTCTCTCTCTCTCTCTTTCTCTCCTCTCTCTCTTCTCTCTCTCTCCCCTCTCTCGTCCCTTCTCTCTCCCCTCTCTCTCTCTCCTCTCTCCTCTTTCTTTCCCTCTTTATCTTCCTCTCTCCCTCTTCTCTTCTCCCTCTCTCTCTTCTCTCCCCCCCCTCTCTCTTCCCCCTCTCTCTCTTCCCCCTCTCTCTCTTCTCCCTCTCCCTTCTTCTCTCTCTGTCTCCCCCTCTCTCGCTCTTTCTCCCCCTCTCCTCTATCTCCGTCTCCCTTCTCTCTTGTCTCCCCCTCTCTCTCTCTTTCTCCCCCCACTCTCTGTCTCCGCTCCCTTCTCTCTCTCTGTCTCCCCTCTCTCCCCCTCTCTCTCCTCGCTCTCTCCTCTCTCTCTGTCTCTGTCTCCCTCTCTCTCTCCGCCTATCTCTCTCTCTCAGAGTTGTGAAGAAGCAAGACTTTGTTTTCAGCGGGGGTAATGTGTCTCTCAGTAATGCTCCTCTATTGTCATGCATGGTGGTATATCTATGTGTTCAGCTTCTATTGTTCTGGATGATTTGTTTACCTCCGGCCTTACAAAGCATTGTGGGCTGGACGAGGTAAACTAATTGGGCTGAATGTTACAGTAAGTAAACAGCAACACCACTGATGTTCATTAGTGTGTGTGTGTGTGTGTGGTGTGTGTGTGTGTGTGTGTGGTGTGTGTGTGTGTGTGTGCGAGTACAGTGGAGCTTCTACTGTGTCAATACATCAATACTATAGTATTGTCTCATAGTCAGTTCATTGTTTTAATGTACTGTCTGTCTCATCCCTTTACAGTCTGTCTCATCCCTGTAGTCTGTCTCATCACCTGTACAGTCTGTCTCATCCCTATACAGTCTGTCTCATCCATGTACAGTCTGTCTCATCCATGTACAGTCCTTTCTCATCCATGTACAGTCTGTCTCATCCTGTACTGTCTGTTCATCCATGTACCAGTCTGTCTCATCCATGTACAGTCTGTCTCATCCATGTACAGTCTGTCTCATCCCTGTACAGTCTGTCTCATCCCTGTACAGTCTGTCTCATCCATGTACAGTCTGTCTCATCCCTGTACAGTCTGTCTCATCCCTGTACAGTCTGTCTCATCCCTATACAGTCTGTCCTCATCCCTATACAGTCTGTCTCATCCCTGTACAGTCTGTCTCATCCCGGTACAGTCTGTCTCATCCCTGTCTTCTCTCTCTCTGGTCTTCCTCCCCTCTCACTATATATCTCTCTCACTCTGTCTGTCTGTCTGTCTGTCTGTCTGTCTGTCTGTCTGTCTGTCTGTCTGTCTGTCTGTCTGTCTGTCTGTCTGTCTGTCTGTCTGTTTCTCTCTCTCTCTATTGCTCTCTCATTCTCTCTCTCTCCCTCCTTTCTCTTGAGGTCAGTTGTTAAATCAGAGGATTCTGGATGGTCGGTCTACAGACAGAGTGCTAAAGGGACCACTGAGCCTGTAAAGTGATTGATTTTAAGGCTGCATCCCGAATTACACCCTATTCCTTACATAGTGCACTCATTTGAACAGGGCCCATATGGCTCTGTAGTGCACTATAGAGGGAATATTGTGCCATTTAGGAATCAGACTTGAATTCTCCAGTGGAGAAGTAGGGTTCTGTGTCGTCCATAAACCTTTCAGCAGAGTGCATTAGCATTATGGTCTGGGAGCTACGGCTAGCCAGGGGACTATGACTAGCCAGGGAACTACAGCTAGCCAGGGGACTACAAGCTAGCCAGGGGACTACGGCTAGCCAGGGGACTACGGCTAGCCAGGGCGGACTACGGCCTAGCCAGGGGACTACGGCTAGCCAGGGGACTACAGCTAGCCAGGGGACTACAGCTAGCCAGGGAACTACGGCTAGCCAGGGGACTACAGCTAGCCAGGGGGACTACGGCTAGCCAGGGGACTACAGCTAGCCAGGTGAACTACGACTAGCCAGGGTGACTACAGCTAGCCAGGGGACTACAGGCTAGCCAGGGGACTACGGCTAGCCAGGGGACTACAGCTAGCCAGGGGACTATGACTAGCCAGGGGACTACGACCTAGCCAGGAACTACAGCTAGCCAGGGGACTACAGCTAGCCAGGGGACTACAGTAGCCAGGGGACTACAGCTAGCCAGGGGACTATGACTAGCCAGGGGACTACAGCTAAGCCACGGGGACTACGGCTAGCCCAGGGGACTACGGCTAGCCAGGGGACTACGGATAGCCAGGGGACTACAGCCTAGCCAGGGGACTACAGCTAGCCAGGGGACTATGGCTAGCCAGGGGACTACAGCTAGCCAGGGGACTATGGCTAGCCAGGGGACTACGGCTAGCCAGGGGACTACGGCTAGCCAGGGGGACTACAGCTAGCCAGGGACTACGGCTAGCCAGGGACTATATGGCTAGCCAGGGGATGGTGTTGGGAGGAATACAGCTTTATTCCAAATACAACTAGGGGTTTGTCCATCTCCAAAACTGAGACAGACAGACAGACAGACAGACAGACAGACAGACAGACAGACAGACGAAGACAGACAGGACAGACAGACAGACAGGACAGACAGAGACTTCTAAAGCAGAGCCACAGACACAGTGTCTCTGTTCTCTTGTAGATAAAGATGTTTTTTCCAGTAGCGTTCTGACAGCAGACGCCTCTCTCTCTAGTTATGAACACAATACACTGGTGGAAAATAACATGACAAAGCAGCCCGTTGTGTCTCCTGAGGGGGTGGTGTATGTGTCTGTGTGTCTGTGTGTCTGTGTGTGTGTATGTGTGTATGTGTGTGTATGTGTGTGTGTTGTGTGTGTGTGTGTGGTGTGTGTGTGTGGTGTGTGTGTTGGTGTGTGTGTGTGTGTGTGTGTGGTGTGGTGTGTGTGTGTGTGTGTGTGTGTGTGTGTGTCTGGCGGGGTTCAGCGGCGCTGTAAGAGAATCTCAATGTGAAAGTGAAGGTCAAAGCAACTTATCTAATCGTTAATGTTAAGTAACGACCCATTTGTGAGGTAAATGTATCAAGACCACACTAACCATGGTCTTCAGACATACGAATCTATAGAGAGAACACATACAGAATCTATAGGAGAGAACACATACAGAATCTATAGGAGAGAACACATAGGGAAGAGAAACACCTACAGCAATATATAGGAGAGAACACATACAGAATATATATCGGAGAGAACACATACAGAATATATAGAGAGAACACATACAAATCTATAGGAGAGAACACATACAGAATATATAGGAGAGAACACATACAGAATATATAGGAGAGAAACATACAGAATATATAGGAGAGAACACATACAGAATCTATAGGAGAGAACACATACAGAATCTATAGGAGAGAACACATACAGAATCTATAGGAGAGAACACATACAGAATCTATAGGAGAGAACACATACAGAATATATAGGAGAGAACACATACAGAATATATAGGAGAGAAAACATACAGAGAGAACACATACAGAATCTATAGGAGAGAACACATACAGAATCTATAGGAGAGAACACATACAGAATCTATAGGAGAGAACACATACAGAATATATAGGAGAGAACACATACAGAATATATAGGAGAGAACACATACAGAATCTATAGGAGAGAACACATACAGAATATATAGGAGAGAACACATACAGAATCTATAGGAGAGAACACATACAGAATCTATAGGAGAGAACACATACAGAATCTATAGGAGAGAACACATACAGAATATAGGAGAGAACACATACAGAATATATAGGAGAGAACACTACAGAACTACATACAGAATATATAGGAGAGAACACCATACAGAATCTATAGGAGAGAAACACATACAGAATATATAGGAGAGAACACATACAGAATATATAGGAGAGAACACATACAGAATATATAGGAAGAGAACATATACAGAATCTATAGGAGAGAACACATACAGAATATATAGGAGAGAACACATACAGAACATATAGGGAGAGAACACATACAGAATATATAGGAGAGAACACATACAGAATCTATAGGAGAGAACACATACAGAATCTATAGGAGAGAACACATACAGAATCCTATAGGAGAGAACACATACAGAATCTAAGGAGAGAACACATACAGAATATATAGGAGAGAACACATATAGCTACAACATATGAGCACAGACACACAGACACAGAGACACACAGACACAGAGACACACAGACACACAGACACACACACACACACACACACCACACACACACACACACCACACACACACACACACACACACACCACACACACACACACACACATACCTGGTACACATGCACACACACAACAGCCAACTCTCCCAGTACAGTACAATGCCTCTGCTTATTGCTTATCTTCCCAGAAGGCTTATACACTCCTGCTTATAATTCCCAGAAGGCCTCAAAACACTTCTGCTTATCATTCCCAGAAGCTCCATAACACTCTGCCTTATCATTCCCAGAAGGCTCAACCATTCTGCTTATCATTTCCCAGAAGGCTCAAAACACTCTGACTTATCATTCCCAGAAGGCTCAAAACACTTCTGCTTATCATTCCCAGAAGGCTCAGAACACTTCTGCTTTCATTCCCAGAAGGCTCAGAACACTTATGCTTATCATTCCCAGAAGGCTCAAAACACTTCTGCTTATCATTCCCAGAAGGCTCAAAACACTTCTGCTTAATCATTCCCAGAAGCTCAAAACACTTCTGCTTATCATTCAAGAAGGGCTCAGAACACTTCGCTTATCCTTCCCAGAAGGCTCAAAACACTTCTGCTTCTCATTCCCAGAAGGCTCAAAACACTTCTGCTTATCATTCCCAGAAGGCTCATAACACTTCTGCTTATCATTCCCAGAAGGCTCAGAACACTTCTGCTTATCATTCCCAGAAGGCTCATAACACTTCTGCTTATCATTCCCAGAAGGCTCATAACACTTCTGCTTATCATTGCCAGAAGGCTCATAACACTTCTGCTTATCATTCCCAGAAGGCTCATAACACTTCTGCTTATCATTCCCAGAAGGCTCATAACAGTTCTGGGAAATAATGTTTGTTCAATCATTGCATTTCTGCCATCTCCTCTAGCAGCCAGGTAGGCGACATCATCACATCACCCTGTCTGTCTGTCTGTCTGTCTGTCTGTCTGTCTGTCTGTCTGTCTGTCTGTCTGTCTGTCTGTCTGCCTGCCTGCCTGCCTGCCTGCCTGCCTGCCTGCCTGCCTGCCTGCCTGCCTGCCTGCCTGCCTGGCTGTCTGACTGTCTGTCTGTACACACACACGCACACACACACACACAAATGAATGCCCCAACAAGCATGAACGCACACAACACACACCAACAAATGAATTTGAACCATTATATTTTTGTATTATATATCTAATAATGAAAGAGAAGGATTGCCTGTTTTGAATTTGATCAAGTTACATGCTCGACCACCACACTCGCGTCACCCGAGCGTCTGCGTTGCCAAGCTCTAAATAGAAGTCAGTTCTATTTGTGAAGCTGAACGCGGTGCAAGTCCTGCCTCTCCCACTCTCATGATTGGTATATAGAAGCAGATACCCCACATGCCATCTCCTCATTGGTTATACCCACGTGGGTGATTGAAAGATGAACTGAGTTCGGTCGGTCAAGGTGGTAACTATGAAAGTTGGATGCCAATCGCCATATAAAGTCCAAAGAAGAAAAAGCCTGGAAGGAGGAGAGATGACTAGAAACGATTCGGTTGACCGTTTTATCTGTGGATTTATTGTCGGAGTAGAGGACCTTGTGCATTTCAGGTAAAATAACAACTCAACGTTTATATCCCAGGACAAATTAGCTAGCAATAGCAAGATAGCTAAATAGGACAAATTAGCTAGCAACTGCAAGCTAGCTAGCTAAATTGCCATAAATGTTTAATGCTTTTCGACCTGTCCCCAAATTAATATAATTGGTTCGGAGTTTGTTTTGATATTTTAACCTGCGTGTCGTGAACGTGTTTGGTGGGGGGGGGGGGGACAATCAATTTGCGCACTGATGGCGCACGATGGCGCACCTGTGCGGACGGTTTGGGTACGGTGTTAGTGTGGGAGAGGTGGGGAAAACTATTGTTATCCATCAGAATGATAAGCCACCAGGTATACACAACCTGTGTCCTCAGGCATGGAAGGAAGCTAAAGTCATTCCACTCCCTAAAAATAATATCGCACCCTTTTCTGGCTTAACAGCCCACCCAATCAGTTTGCTGCCTGTTCTTAGTCAACTGATGGAGAGAATTGTTTTGACCAAAATTCAATAATTTTTTGTTGTTGTTCAGAGAACAAAGTTAACTACTGACTTTCAGCATGCATATAGAGAAGGTCACTCAACTTGTACTGCAATGACTCAGATGACTGATGATTGGTTCAAATACATGGATAATAAGATGACGTAGGAGCTGTATTGTTAGAATTTCAGTGCAGCCTTTGATTTTATTGATCATAAATTGTTATTGAAGAAACTTACTTGCTATGGCTTTACATCACCTGCCATCATATGATTGGAGAGTTATTAATCCAATAGAATACAGTGAGTGTTCTTCAATAGAAGCTTCTCTAACATCAGATATCTACTTTGCGGTGTCCCTCAGGGCTGTTGTCTTGGTCCGTTACTCTTCTCTATTTTTACAAATAATTTGCCACTGGTCTGACAGGAAGCTAGAATGACTACGTATACGGATGATTCCACACTCCACATGTTCAGCACCTCAAAGCCAGGAGTTAAAAACAGGAGTTACAGGTCAGTATCGGAATGGCTGATTGATAACAAAACTAAATACATCTAAAACTAAAATCATTGTATTTGTTTGAAAACATTTTTCTAAGACATAAACCTCACTGGAGTTGTGTATAAGGGTGTGCCCATTGAGAAAGTTTGAGGAAGTTTAACTCCTAGGTATGACACTGGATGGTCAATTATTACGGTCGAGTCATATTGACAAAGTTGTTGTGAAGATGGGGAGGGGTATGTCTTTATAGAAAATGTGTTTTCAGGCTCTGGTCTTGTCCCATCTTGATTACTGTCCGGTAATAGAGTCAGGTGCAGCAAAGACAGATCTAGTAAACCTGCAGCTGGTTCAAAACAGAGCAGCCTTGCCCTTAACTACACATACAAGAACTAACATCAACAAAATGCATAGTGTTTCCTGTTGAGGATTGACAAGAGATGAACTACTTCTCTTCTAGTTTTTATGGGAAATATTACCGTAATGAAAATTCCAGATTGTCTGCGTCATCAAATACATTCAGCTCGAACACCCACAAGACATTGCACCAGGGGTCTCTTCACAGTCCCCAAGTCCAAAACAAATTCACCGCAACACACAGTATTATACAGAGCCATGATCACATGGAACTCCCTTTCACCTCAAATTACTAAAGAAAACAGCAAGATTACCTTAAAACATTTATGAAACAACAGGAGACTGTGAAGGGACACACAAACACACACACAGTAACATTTTTACATTTAAGTCATTTAGCAGACACTCTTATCCAGAGCAACTTACAGTAGTGAATGCATACATTTCATACATTTTTTTTCTAGGTACTGGTCCCCCATGGGAATTGAACCCACAACCCTGGTGTTGCAAACACCATGCTCTACCAATTGAGCCACACGGGACCTAACACACAGACACACACTAACACACAGACACACTAACACACAGACCACACTCCAACACACAAACACACTCCAACACACAGACACACTCTAATACACATACACACTCCAACACACCAGACACACTCTAACACACAGATACAAACTAACACACAGACACACACACTCCTTCTGAAGGCCTGCCTGTTATAATAGCAGATGGTCTTTCTCATCCATCACAGAGAGGGGGACATCAGGGCCATCTGGCCCCAGCCAGGCCTCACCCACCCTGGGGTCCAATTGCTTCAACCTGGGGCCTCTTCCCCCATCCTCCACCCTCACTCTGAACAGTCAACACCCATTTCTCAGCAAGAGCTCTTGATGTGTTAAATGATCAATTAAATGATCAATCAATCATCATTATCTACAATCAAGGACTCTGAATCCACTGTGTTACGATAGTTAATCACTTCTCAAAGTGGAAATCCATAGGAAGGCAATCCTCCAACATCATCTTCTATACATTCAGAGCTGCGTCTGAAATGGAATCCTATTTCCTGCCGTTTCAGACGGACACCCAGAGTGTAGGGCTCACAGTAGTTCATATATTCATGATTGTTTGCAACCAAAGTCTCTTGATTCCACTGGCTCAAGATACAAAGTGAAAATCCATAAAATCGCAGTCACCCAACATCATCATTATCTGGGTCATTCCACGAAATGAGTGCCTTTTTGATATTTTAAGAAGAAATTGTGCACCAATATTGTGCACCAGAGTTTTGTCTTGTGGGGTATGTATGGATGTCTGAGTGCCATTTAAAGACCACATGGAGAATTCAATAAATCAATATATTTTTTTATATGAATAAAGACTTGCTAAAGTGCTAAAATTCAGCATTTTGACATGTACCTCAGGAAGATTTTAACCCACTTAAACCCATTTCCCCTGTCACTGGGGGATTTATGGCTGATTTAAAATGAAATTCGTCAACCCTGTTACGTGTAACCCTGTTACAG
Organism: Salmo trutta; assembly: GCF_901001165.1. NCBI lineage: Eukaryota > Metazoa > Chordata > Actinopteri > Salmoniformes > Salmonidae > Salmo > Salmo trutta. The sequence continues at coordinate 2,163,881 of NW_021823258.1, forward strand.
TCAACCCTGTTACGGTCAACCCTGTTACGGTCAACCCTGTACTGGTCAACCCTGTTAAGGTCAACCCTGTTACGGTCAACCCTGTTACGGTCAACCCTGTTACGGTCAACCCTGTTAAGGTCAACCCTGTTACGGTCAACCCTGTTACGGTCAACCCTGTTAAGGTCAACCCTGTTACGGTCAACCCTGTTACGGCCAATCCTGTTACGGTCAATCCTGTTACGGTCAACCCTGTTACGGTCAACCCTGTTAAGGTCAACCCTGTTACGGTCAACCCTGTTACGGTCAACCCTGTTAAGGTCAACCCTGTTACGGTCAACCCTGTTACGGCCAATCCTGTTACGGTCAATCCTGTTACGGTCAACCCTGTTACGGTCAATCCTGTTAAGGTTAACCCTGTTACGGTCAATCCTGTTACGGTCCGTCCTGTTACGGCCAATCCTATTAAGGTTAACCCTGTTACGGTCAATCCTGTTACGGTCAATCCTGTTACGGTCCATCCTGTTACGGCCAATCCTATTTCTTTATTTGACACTTAACAGGCATGTTTATTTAACCTTTTGAAATGGGAAAATATGATTTTATGAAGTTGAGCATCTCTTTATGACAGAATGTTAAAATTAGGTGAAATCAAATGTTGTTGTTTTTCTTTATTTTTTACCAAGTTACACATCTGAAAAGGCACTGGTGGAATGACCCATCTATACATCTCAGAGTGTAGGTGGGATATATCTACACTCTACTCACCACGGTGACGATATAGCGTGCTGAGACTGGAGCAATTCTCCACCCGTACCTCCTGCTCCGGCTGTGCCAACAGGCTGACGGCTCCATGCCCACGGGGCCCTGGGCGGAACCGAGACTCCAGCAGGGCAGCGGCATCAGCTTAGCCAGCCTGGCATGGGTCTGGGAGGACTGGGTGAGGAGGCTGTCCCACCCTGGCCATGTCCACCCCTGGCCATGTCCCTGCTGAAACATTCTGTATGATCAGTGGTGTACTATGGAAACATCTAATTAGTTTAACCTTCATGTGTACTACGGCAGGAAAAACCTGAATCGCAGTATTACCTACAATAACATGAGATACAAGACAACAAAGAGAGTTGGTTGTAAAATAATAATTAAACTAAGGTTCAATTGTGTTTAATAATTCTTTATTGTGTTCCTTTCTGTGAATGTGTCTTGCATCTCAAATCAACATCCTCACTACATCTGGGTCTGTCAGTTGAGTGCTGCCCGTTTTTCATTTTTTGTTATGTGATGGACTGTGTTGGTTTCAAGCATCTGTCTTTACCTGAAGCTGTCCAGTCTGGCCTGGTGCTGGGCATTGAGGGTGTTAACCAAGGCATGGAGACTGTCTCTGTCCCCACCACGCTGCCACCCGGGTGTCTCCAGACCCAGGGTCCTCTCCTGGCCATCTTGGTCCACGTGACGGTACACCAGGACCGGGCTGTCCGACCACCTCCTCCCCTCACCGGTCCTGGTCATGTAGCGGTCATGGTCACCAGAAAAACATCTACAAAGAGAAAGGGAATGGGTTGATGCTAGCTGCAGGTCTACCACTATGGTTGATGCTATGCTAGCTGCAGGTCTACCACTCTGGTTGATGCTATGCTAGCTGTAGATCTACCACTATGGTTGATGCTATGCTAGCTGTAGATCTACCACTCTGGTTGATGCTATGCTAGCTGTAGATCTACCACTCTGGTTGATGCTATGCTAGCTGTAGATCTACCACTATGGTTGATGCTATGCTAGCTGTAGATCTACCACTCTGGTTGATGCTATGCTAGCTGTAGATCTACCACTCTGGTTGATGCTATGCTAGCTGCAGGTCTACCAATATGCTTGATGCTATGCTAGCTGCAGGTCTACCAATATGGTTGATGCTATGCTAGCTGTAGATCTACCACTATGGTTGATGCTATGCTAGCTGCAGGTCTACCAATATGGTTGATGCTATGCTAGCTGTAGATCTACCAATATGGTTGATGCTATGCTAGCTGTAGATCTACCACTCTGGTTGATGCTATGCTAGCTGTAGATCTACCACTCTGGTTGATGCTATGCTAGCTGCAGGTCTACCACTATGGTTGATGCTATGCTAGCTGTAGATCTACCAATATGGTTGATGCTATGCTAGCTGTAGATCTACCACTCTGGTTGATGCTATGCTAGCTGTAGATCTACCACTCTGGTTGATGCTATGCTAGCTGTAGATCTACCACTATGGTTGATGCTATGCTAGCTGTAGATCTACCAATATGGTTGATGCTATGCTAGCTGTAGATCTACCAATATGGTTGATGCTATGCTAGCTGTAGATCTACCAATATGGTTGATGCTATGCTAGCTGCAGGTCTACCACTATGGTTGATGCTATGCTTGCTGCAGGTCTACCACTATGGTTGATGCTATGCTAGCTGCAGGTCTACCAATATGGTTGATGCTATGCTAGCTGTAGATCTACCAATATGGTTGATGCTATGCTAGCTGCAGGTCTACCTCTCTGGTTGATGCTATGCTAGCTGCAGGTCTACCATATGGTTGATGCTATGCTAGCTGTAGATCTACCAATATGGTTGATGCTATGCTTGCTGCAGGTCTACCACTCTGGTTGATGCTATGCTTGCTGCAGGTCTACCACTATGGTTGATGCTATGCTAGCTGCAGGTCTACCACTATGGTTGATGCTATGCTAGCTGCAGGTCTACCACTATGGTTGATGCTATGCTAGCTGCAGGTCTACCAATATGGTTGCTATGCTAGCTGTAGATCTACCAATATGGTTGATGCTATGCTAGCTGCAGGTCTACCTCTCTGGTTGATGCTATGCTAGCTGTAGATCTACCACTCTGGTTGATGCTATGCTAGCTGCAGGTCTACCACTATGGTTATTCTATGCTAGCTGCAGGTCTACCACTTTGGTTGATGCTAATCTAGCTGCAGGTTTACCATTATGGTTATTCTATGCTAGCTGCAGGTCTACCACTATGGTTGATGCTATGCTAGCTGCAGGTCTACCACTATGGTTGATGCTATGCTAGCTGCAGGTCTACCACTATGGTTGATGCTAAGCTAGCTGCAGGTCTACCACTATGGTTGATGCTATGCTAGCTGCAGGTCTACCACTATGGTTGATGCTATGCTAGCTGCAGGTCTACCACTATGGTTGATGCTATGCTAGCTGCAGGTCTACCACTATGGTTGATGCTATGCTAGCTGCAGGTCTACCACTATGGTTGATGCTATGCTTGCTGCAGGTCTACCACTATGGTTGATGCTATGCTAGCTGCAGGTCTACCACTATGGTTGATGCTATGCTAGCTGCAGGTCTACCACTATGGTTGATGCTATGCTAGCTGCAGGTCTACCACTATGGTTGATGCTATGCTAGCTGCAGGTCTACCACTATGGTTGATGCTATGCTAGCTGCAGGTCTACCACTATGGTTGATGCTATGCTAGCTGCAGGTCTACCACTATGGTTGATGCTACGCTAGCTGCAGGTCTACCAATATGGTTTCTTTGGACTCAACAATGCTAATCAAGATTTATTGACATGAAGGTTCATTTTGAACTCTCAGTATAACCAGATATGAAAAATGAATCCCTCACAGACAAGAAAGAGAAAGGGGACGAACGAGAGCATCACACAGTTCATAGGAAAGCAAGGAAGAGACCCAATGGATAAGAGAAGGAGTGAGAGGGACAGTCTACATAGTCTGGTATTACAGAGAAGAAGGAGAGAGAGGGACAGTCTACATAGTCTGGTATTACAGAGAAGGAGAGAGAGGGACAGTCTACATAGTCTGGTATTACAGAGAAGAAGGAGAGGGACAGTCTACATAGTCTGGTATTACAGAGAAGAAGGAGAGAGAGGGACAGTCTACATAGTCTGGTATTACAGAGAAGAAGGAGAGAGAGGGACAGTCTACATAGTCTGGTATTACAGAGAAGAAGGAGAGAGAGGGACAGTCTACATAGTCTGGTATTACAGAGAAGGAGAGAGAGGGACAGTCTACATAGTCTGGTATTACAGAGAAGAAGGAGAGAGAGGGACAGTCTACATAGTCTGGTATTACAGAGAAGAAGGAGAGAGAGGGACAGTCTACATAGTCTGGTATT
>NW_021823258.1:2173007-2175990 GCF_901001165.1 Salmo trutta
GGGGTTGCATACCTTCTGACCAGTGGAGCTCAGTGCTGCATACCTTCCTGTCCAGTGGAGCTCAGTGCTGAATACCTTCCTGTCCAGTGGAGCTCAATGTAGGGGCTGCATACCTTCTGACCAGTGGAGCTCAGTGCTGCATACCTTCTGTCCAGTGGAGCTCAGTGCTGAATACCTTCCTGTCCAGTGGAGCTCATGTAGGGGCTGCATACCATCCTGACCAGTGGAGCTCAGTGTAGGTGCTGCATACCTTCCTGTCCAGTGGAGCTCAGTGTAGGTGGTGCATACCTTCCTGACCAGTGGAGCTCAGTGTAGGTGCTGCATACCTTCCTGTCCAGTGGAGCTCAGTGTAGGTGCTGCATTCCTGTCCAGTGGAGCTCAGTGTAGGTGTTGCATACCTTCCTGTCCAGTGGAGCTCAGTGTAGGTGCTGCATACTTCCTGTCCAGTGGAGCTCAGTGTAGGTGCTGCATACCTTCCTGCCCATGGAGCTCAGTGTAGGGTGCATACTTCCTGTCCAGTGGAGCTCAGTGTAGGTGCTGCATACCTTCCTGTCCAGTGGAGCTCAGTGTAGGTGCATACCTTCCTGTCCAGTGGAGCTAAGTGTAGGTGCTGCATACCTTCCTGCAGTGGAGCTCAGTGTAGTGTGCATACCTTCCTGTCCATTGGAGCTCAGTGTAGTGCTGCATACCTTCCTGTCCAGTGGAGCTCAGTGTAGGTGCTGCATACCTTCTGTCCAGTGGAGCTCAGTGTAGGGTGCTGCATACCTTCCTGACCAGTGGAGCACAGTGGATCCTGCATACTTCTGTCCAGTGGAGCTCAGTGTAGGTGCTGCATACCTTCCTGTCCAGTGGAGCTCAGTGTAGGTGCTGCATACCTTCCTGTCCAGTGGAGCTCAGTGTAGGTGTGCATACCTTCCTGTCCAGTGGAGCTCAGTGTAGGGCTGCATACTTCATGTCCAGGGAGCTCAGTGTAGGTGCTGCATACCTTCTGCCATGGAGCTCAGTGTAGGTGTTGCATACTTTCCTGTCCAGTGGAGCTCAGTGTAGGTGCTGCATACCTTCCTGTCCAGTGGAGCTCAGTGTAGGTGTTGCATACTTCCTGTCCAGTGGAGCTCAGTGTAGGTGCTGCATACCTTCCTGTGCAGTGGAGCTCAGTGTAGGTGTTGCATACCTTCCTGTCCAGTGGAGCAGTGTAGGTGCTGCATACCTTCCTGTCCAGTGGAGCTCAGTGTAGGTGTGCATACCTTCTGTCCAGTGGAGCTCAGTGTAGGTGCTGCATACCTTCCTGTCCAGTGGAGCACAGTGGAGGTGCTGCATACCTTCTGTCCAGTGGAGCTCAGTGTAGGTGCTGCATACCTTCCTGTCCAGTGGAGTCAGTGTAGGTGCTGCATACCTTCCTGTCCAGTGGAGCTCAGTGTAGGTGCTGCATACCTTCCTGTCCAGTGGAGCTCAGTGTAGTGTGCTGCATACCTTCCTGTCCAGTCGAGCTCAGTGTACTCTCTACACTCTCTAATACCCTGCCAAAACTCCCCTGTCCTCCCCTCTCTCCTGTCCAAACTCCCTGTCCTCAGCACTCTCCTGTCCAAACCCCCCGTCCTCAGCACTCTCTCCGTCCAAACTCCCCGTCCTCAGCACTCTCCTGTCCAAACCCCGTCCTCAGCACTCTCTCTGTCAAAACTCCCCCGTCCTCAGCACTTCTCCTGTCCAAACTCGCCCCTCAGCAATCTCTCCTGTCAAACTCCCCCTGTCCTCAGCACTCTCTCCTGTCCAAACTCCCCGTCCTCAGCACTATCTCCGTCCAAAATCCCCGTCCTCAGCACTCTCTCTGTCCAAACTCCCCCGTCCTCAGCACTCTCTCTGTCCAAATTCCCCTGTTCCTCAGCACTCTCTCGGTCCAAACTCCCCCTTGTCCTCAGCAACTCTCTCCGTCCAAACTCCCCTGTCCTCAGCACTCTCTCTGTCCAAACTCCCCGTCCTCAGCACTCTCTCCTGTCCAAAATTCCCCTGTCCTCAGCACTCTCTCCTTTCCAAACTCCCCGTCCTCAGCACTTCTCTCTGTCCAAACTCCCCCGTCCTCAGCTCTCTCCTGTCCAAATTCCCCCTGTCCTCAGCACTATCTCCTGTCCAAACTCCCCGTCCTCAGCACTCTCTCCTGTCCAAACTCCCCCCGTCCTCAGCACTCTCTCCTGTCCAAACTCCCCCTGTCCTCAGCACTCTCTCCTGTCAAAACTCCCCCGTCACCAAACAATGATATACTTCAGCAGTTTTCCACTAACAAGACAGAGGCACTTTCCATAGGCCCTTTCACCTGATTAAGGTTATGATTTTCTGCTAACCACAGCCCAAGTGTTTTGACATTCTCAACCGCTGTTTGCATCACTTCTCTTATCTGTCGCCTCTTCCTCATCTTCGGCTCTTAGCACATGTGCATTCAGACAGTTCCCCAGAACAACCAACAGCGGGCATACAATTCCCTTCTCACAACAACCCTACAATACAAAAACATCCTTGAGACATAAAGTCTCATTCTACTTCCCCTTAATCACACAAAAGTATCAATCACACAAAACAATATATCACACAAACAGCAATTATTACAATGTAATAATACCTTCTGAGCTGGGGACCAGTGTAGGTGCTGTGTTCCTTTAGCTGGGTCAGTGTGGTGGTGTTCCTTTAGCTGGGTCCAGTGTAGGTGCTGTCTGTGTTCCTTTAGCTGGACCTGGCCTGGTTCATTTCGCTGGGTAGTGTAGGTCCTGTCTGTGTTCCTTTAGCGTGGGTCAGTAGGTGCTGTCTGTGTTCCTTTAGCTGGGTCCAGTGTAGGTGCTGCCTGTGTTCCTTTAGCTGGGCCAGTGTAGGTGCTGTCTGTGTTCCTTTAGCTGGGTCCAGTGTAGGTGCTGCTGTGTTCCTTTAGCTGGGTCCAGGAGGTGCTGCCTGGTTTTAGCTGGGTCCAGTGTAGGTGCTCCTGTGTTCCTTTAGCGGG